>NC_057810.1:334096982-334131284 GCF_018294505.1 Triticum aestivum
AAAGTCAATTTAGTCGACTGAAGTGTAGCTAAATCAGAGCAGCATCGCAAGAAAGAGCAAGAGCGAGAGTAGCAACGCGAGCAAGAGCAATAGCAAGAGCAGACCAGGCAGGGGACCGAGAGCAAGAGCAGAGCAGCAGCGCCAGCGAGAGCTAAAGCAGCAACAACTCCTACTGATGTGGACGTCGCCGCCGAGGAAGCGACGTCGTGGAGGAATTGGTCGGCGACGCCGCGGTGGATGGAGCCGCGCCGTGTCGACTCGGGACCTAGCGCCGGCAGCACCGTGAGATCGAATCAAGAAGAAAATGCGGCGATTAGTGTACAACCACTTTGGTGGCGCCGATTAGGCCGCAACTTCATCCGAGGAAACGGTGATGATGATGCTCTTCCGGTGGTGCAGGTGAACACAACGGTGTGGGAATGGAGGTGGCGCGAAAGACAAGGGTAACGTCGGGGCAGCTCCTTGGAGGTGGAGGACGGGGTGGCTGAACCAGTAGGACGATGAGATCAACAACGGATCCTCATCCGATACGGTGGATGAGGGACGTCGAGGTGTTGCTGTGGACGACATCATCGGGGAAGAGGCTCCGGCTGGGTGGCAGACGGAGTAGGGTGTGGGGCTTCGTCGCGGGTTTTCGCGGCCTCGGTGTACGAATGGGTGGGTGGATGGGATGGCAGTGGGGAACCATGGCTTAGGGACACGCTTGTCCGAAATGTGGGGTAAGTTACGAAAGTACCCCCACCGATTTGAGGCGGTTCTTTCGGTTCAGGGGTACCACGGGCATTTCACGTGTCGGGATTTCACAGGAGGTTGGAGTTTTCATGCGCGTTGTTATTTCGGAAAAGCAAGGCACAGGTTGAGATAGAGGGAGTTGTCGGAGCATGACAAGACGAAGATATATCTTAAATATTTCGGGCTAACAAGGCGCGGGTTGAAATTTCTGGAAAAGCCTAACATGTACTGTACCAAATCAATGCGCACTTCAAATGTCATTCAAAACTTTGAATTCATGTTATGTTCAATTAAAATATTTCGCTACGTGTATAATGCATGCAACCTACTACTCAAATGAACGTTTTAGTGCATTCCAAACGTATATACTACCGCCTCAATATGAACTAAATTTGAATTCGTTTCTCTATTTGAATAAGATCTACAATAATGATTGTTGTGAAGTCAAAGCATTTGAATTCGTTTCTCTGTTTTAATAAGATCTACAATCATCATTATTGTCAAGTTAAACCATCATTTGTGTATTATCTTCACAGCACACCACATGATTAGTCTCGAGTTACATATGAACTATGTGTACTATATGAACTCGAACTCGATTTTTTGAATCCACTTTATGTTGATTTACATTTCTAGCTCTAGCTAGATCTTCATAATCTAAACCATGTCTCATATGTATAATGTGTTTATCACATTATGTATGGTGCCCCGCCCCCTACGCCTACAAGTATTTAGATGTGAGTTGCAAACAACACACATTACCACAAATTCAAATAAAATGTGAGAATGTTCAATATATAGTATTGTTTAGATTGTTCGATGTTTAGTTGTAAGCTGCAAACGCCACACATTATCACAAATTCAAACAAAATGTGAGATTGTTTGATGTATAGTATGGTTTAGATTGTTCGAGATTTAGCTGTGAGTTGAAAACGCCATGCATTATCACATTATGGTATAACATGTACACAACACGTGTATCACCGCTATATTCGTGCATGCATATGTTTAAAACACTATGATCTCCTGTTCAAATATATGAATCCGCTTTCATATCAAATTATGATCTTTGTTAGTCTCTTTCACCCACACAATCCTATACCTTTGTAGCTACCACTAACTTTCTCTCATGCATGCACACGCCCTCCTCGCCCTCCCCCTCCCTCGGCATTCTATCCACCAGGCACATTCATTTTTTAGGTCATTCTCCCAGAGTCTCCACAACTCCTTTTCGACACACACTGATCGATAAACCTCTCCGGCGATGCCTGCCTACAACATACACACGCACCTTCAATCTCCTCCTTTATGTGTCCTTGCCTCGTGTCTCTCATACGGTCACACACATGTGTAAACTCTCGCCCCTCTTTTCATCAATCTCACAACAGCACACTCCCCCCCCCCTATCTAGCTAGTAGCTGGGCCTCTCGCACCACCTCCTAGCTCCATTCTCTCTGTCTATCCGTCTCGCTGGGCCTTATTTGCCTCTAACAAATGGACGTACACCGACCGATCTCTTGCTATACATATAGCTAGCTATGTCCTTATAACTCGTTTTTACCCACACGTCGATCGATCTACCTCATTAGTTATGCCTTTCCCTTCCTCCGACAAACAACAATTGAGCTACCGATCTAGTTAGGTTTGCTTACTAAACACATGGTTCCCCTTCATCATCCATGGATGCGTCCCGACAGATCTATCACGCATAGGCACACACAGAAACACATCCCCACTCTTATTGATAACATTGCAGTTCCACCCTCAGTTTGTCTAGTAGGCCTCTCCCACCATATTCGAGAAGCAACTCCATCACCCATCCCGCACTCTACCCCTCTCGCTCCCTCTCTCTCTCCTCTCTCTCTCTCTCTGTCCCATCATATTTCCCGTCCTTCAGTTATGTATGGATGTCGACCGATCTCCCTCAAGACATAGCTGGGTCTCTCCTTCTCGACACATATACGAGTCGTTCTACCTCTATAGTTAGGCCTCCCCTCGCCCCCTCCCCCCACCCCCTCCCCCACACACACCGATACATCGAGCACTCTAGTCATGCGTCCCTGCCACACAAAAACTTGACACGTGCCCTCTGACGTTCCGGCAGGTCAGTCACCCTATATCTTTGACTTGCAGACACACACAATTTCGATGGCTCTCTTCATTGATCTCGCACCCACCCACTTGATCCTCTCTTCGACTCTATCGATATCTATGACCCCTCCCTCTCTTCTCGTGGATTGCTCGACCCTCTATATATGATTTGGATAGGCCTCCATTTCACACACATTGCATGCAAAATTTTGTTTGAGATGTCCTCGACACATATTCCCACAAATACATTCATGAAATCAAGCCCCGACCCCACCCCCACCCCCCACCCCCACCCCAAAACAAAAAACACTCATGAACGCGGTTTGTATCTCTCACACACACCCAAGTAGGTGGGGGACGTGCACGACGAGAAGAGGTGCATGCACGGCGCACGTACTCCCGTCTCTTTCCTAACCACCCCACGCGGGTACACGGTGGACTCATTTCTGTACGAAAAAGGCAGCCCACGTGATAATTTGGCACATGTACTAGTTGTCCACTTGGTGGAGGGAGGATCGTCTACCACGGGTGAACAAACAAATTGCGACTTGACGCGCTATGTTGAATTAAAAAAAGAGGCAAACCATGCGGGGCCTACTTTAGAGGCAAGGCTCTACACACTGGAGTACTTTTGATGTGTCCCGTCAACTCGCAGAACGAGGAGAAGCTTGCTTAGTACGCCGTCTCCCCCGCCCATGGGCACGGTGGCTCGCAGGATGAGGGTTTAGTAATGTCCGCCTTACGCCCGCTCCCTCGCCCATGCGCGCGGTGGCTCGCAGGACAAGGAGAAAAATTTACTAGTCCCTCCGTTTACTCCTCGTCCCTACTACCTTGGTTATAGAGATTATATCATATTGTTTGGAATATATATGTCCTTTAGTTGATTTCAATATGAACTACTAGTACATACTCCAAACACTGATGTATATAGACGTATTTTAGAGTGTAGATTCACTCATTTTGCTCCGTATGTAGCACTCTCTCTCGCCCCTCGACCCTCGCCCACGTGGTGGACGTGCAGCAATTCATTCGGTCTCATATAGATGGTACCAAACAAGATCTCCAGTTGCAAACACAACACGATTTCTACCCTTATCTCCAACAAGTTTATATTTAGCATTCATACGCTCAATGTTCTCCTTAGTTATATCATGCATTTTTAGGATCAATTCAGCATGTTGTTTAGCATCAAAATTATCCTTCTCCGAAGATGGAAGAGGCAAAAAATCAATAGGTGCACGAGGTAGGAAACCATACAAAATTTCAAAAGGGCACATCTTAGTAGTAGAATGTAGCGAAGAATTATAAGCAAATTCAATACGGGGCAAGCATTCTTCCCACATTTTCTTGCTATTCTTCTAAACATCCCTCAGCATAGTAGACAATGTCTTGTCCATCAGTTTGGGGGTGACAAGTAGTACTAAAAAGCAGTTTAGTCCCCAACTTAGCGCATAAACAGCTCCAAAAGTGGCTAAGAAATTTAGTATCATGATCTGAAACAATAGTATTTGGCACACCATGCAAGTGAATAATTTCACAAAAGAACAAGTCAGCAACATTAGGAGCATCATCGCTTTTATGACATGGTATGAAGTTTGCCATTTTCAAAAATCTATCCAAGACAACAATATGCTATCCCTCCCCTTCTTTGTTTGAGGTAATACCAAAACAAAATCCATAGGTATATCTTCCCAAGGAACACTAGGTACAGGCAAAGGCATATATAAATCACGAGGATTTAGTCATGACTTAGCTTTTTGCATGTAGTGCAGCGAGCAACAAAATGCTCAACATCCCATCCCATCTTTGGCCAAAACAAATGTGTAGCAACAAAGTTTCCCATTAATCCTCCGTCTTCTTCATGCCAAAGTGTCCCATTAATCCTCCTCTATGCACCTCCTGCAACAACAAAGGACGAACGGAGCTAGCATGAATGCATAGCTTGTTAGCACGAAACACAAATCCATCGTTAATGACGAACTTATTCCATGTTCTCCATTCTTTACAATTCTGTAAGACATCTTTAAATTTAGCATCATGCATATATTCATCTTTGATGGTATCCAAACCAAATATTTTAAAGTCGACGAGACAATGCATCAGCAATAACATTTTCTTTACCCTTCTTGTGTTTAATGACATAAGGGAAAGTCTCAATGAATTCAATCGATTTGACCTGTCTACAGTTCAATATTGCTTGACTTTTAATGTGTTTCAAAGATTCATGATCTGAATGTAATAGGAAATATTTTGGGACATAAATAATGTTGCCATGTTTCTAAGGTACGAACAAGAGCATATAATTCTTTATCATAAGTAGAATAGTTCAGACTAGGCCCACTTAATTTTTCAGAAAAGTATGCAATAGGTTTGCCGTCTTGTAATAACACACCTCCTAATCCAATTCCACTAGCATCATATTCAAGCTCAAAAGTCTTATTAAAATCAGGAAGTTGGATTAAAGGAGCATGTGTCAACTTATCTTTCAATACCGTGAAGGCTTCTTCTTGTGCGGTACCCCAAATAAAAGGCACATCCTTCTTTGTAAGCTCATTGAGAGGTGCAGCAATGGTGCTAAAATCTCTCACAAAACTCCTATAGAAACCAGCAAGTCCGAGAAAACTCCTCACGTGTGTGACCGTTTTGGGCTACGGCCAACTCTCAATAGCTTCAATCTTGGCTTTATCAACTTCAATTCCCTATGGAGTAACAACATAGCCAAGAAAAGATACTCGGTTGATGCAAAAGGTGCACTTCCCAAGGTTACCAAACAAATGTGCACATCATTTAGCCTGGGAATAGGATGACGATAACGAATAGTAATATTATTAATGCCGCTACAATCAACACACATACACGACGTACCGTCCTTTTTTGGCACTAGTATGATAGGAACAGCAAAAGGACTAAGAGATTCGCGTATATAACCTTTGTCGAGCAGCTCCTGTACCTGACACATAATCTCCTTCGTCTCCTCTGGATTTGTATAGTATGGCACATGGTTTGGCAGCAAAGCACCGAGAATTAAGTCAATCTGATGCTCAATCCCGCGAATAGGTGGTAATCCCGGCGGCACGTCTTGTGGAAAGACGCCAGTGAACTCCTACAAAATGTTTGTGAGCAGGAGGCAAAGAGGAAGGCACGTCTTCGAACAAAAATAATGCCTCTTTGCACACAAAAGCATAGCAAGCAGATTTGCCAAAATCTAGCTCAAGAAAATATCAGATTTGGTGGCAAGTAAACATGCAATTTCCAATTTAATTCCAGAAGCAACACTAGATGGTTTATTATTAGGCTTCATTTGTTGCTCAAATTCTTTTTCCACAATCTGATTTTCACTCTTATTTTTCTCCTATTTTGATTTATTAGCTCTATTAATATCATCTTTCTAAATGAAATCAGGAGTCATAAGAAGAAAAGTAATATGCTTATCCTTATGAACAAGAGTACAATGATTGTTTCTACCATGGTGTACAGAATTTTTATCAAATTGCCATGGTCTACCAAGTAATAAGGAACATGCTTGCATGGGTACCACATCATAATCAACATAATCAACATATGTGGAGATACTAAAATGCACATGGACAATACGTATTACCTTAACCTTGTCGTTGTTGTTGAACCATTGGATGTAGTAAGGATGTGGATGTGGTCTTATGGTGATAGATAGCTTCTCCACCATCTCCATGCTAGGCAAGTTGTTGCAGATCCCTCCATCTATGATGACGCGAACAGAACGTTCCTTCATAACTCCCTTTGTATGGAACAAATTATGCCTCTAATTTTGCTCAGCTTGTGTGACTTGCACACTCAAAACACGTTGAGCAACTAAACTTTCATACATGTTAGCATCTTCGGCAGCCATGTATTGTGTCTCATGCTCAGAATCATCTCCACCGTGTTCTTCACTTATAATAATGGCCAATCTCCTCATCATAGTGACTAGCGGAATCATACCCACCATCCTCAGTAGCAATCATAACATGTGGAGACTGACATTCTCTCGCATAAAGACCTCATCCCTGACAACGATGACAAATAATATCATGTGTGTGCACTGTTGATGCCATGGATGAATAAGAGCTCTGGGCAGGTACAGAAAGTGTACTCCTGGCAGATGGTGGTGGTGGTGCCTGTTTTCTTTTATTTCGGTTGGAATTGGCGGCTGAAGTCAGTGGTGCTGTAGTAGGACGTGTGGGAGTGGAGGATGTACATGGTGTCCACGATGAAGATCGACCTGCAGAAAATTCAGTTCGCGCCAATGCCTGTCGGTCCTGCACTTCACGTTCATCCTTGCAAGCAAGATGGAATAAATGAGTGATATTATTATACTCCATATACTCTACAATGGTCTAAATCTCTTTATTTAATCTCCCATAAAACATACAAGCATAGCTTCATTATCCTCAACAATACCACATCTAATCATGCTTGTTTGTAATTCCTAATAATATTCTTCTACAGAATTTTTTCCTTGTCTTAAACGCTGCAATTTTTGAAGTAATTCATGTTGATAATATGGTGGAACCCAAAAAGTATGCATAGAAGTTTTCAAAGCAGCCCAAGTAGCTGGAATAGGATATAATCTAGAATATTTAGACCACCAAACACATGCAAAACTAGTGAAAGGACAAACAGCAGCAGGAACACGTCTCTCCTCAGGATATTGTAAACATGTAAAATGTTGTTCAGTTTCTAACTCCCAAGTAAGATATATATCAGGAACATATCTACCCTCAAAATGGTGGAATATACAATTTTAGTTTAGGAAGATGGTCATGATCTCATACATCAGGTGGTGGTGCAACCCTACCGTTGCGATGATATGCATGAGGACGACCTAGTGGTGGTGGTGTTGTTGGTTGCACATAGTTCTGATTTTGATCAACTTCATCCTCGTAATGGTCCTCCACCTCTTCAGTAGTAGCAGGAGCTACAGAAGCATTAACGGCAGTAGCAGCGGGACCAGAAGTTTGTCCTGGCTCAAACAGAACACGCTGCGCTCGGTGGAGGACTGTATCGCGACATGGAGGTAGTTTTTGTTGTTGCAATGGTGGAGCAAATGAAGGTGGTGCTTGTGGTAGACGCGCGAGTACTCATTGAACTTAGCATCCAACTTGGTGTCAAGTGTCTTCTCAATGTCATCAATCCTCTCCAATGCCTTTCCAAAGCTGGCCATCACGTCTTCCACCTGTTGACCCAACATTTGCTGAAATTTATTATGAAGCTCCTTCTTTGTCATGTTCTCCCAGTAAATCTCGTCGGCTTGTCGTCCTTCCATGGTTAGTAGCAATAGAAACACATAAGAATATGATCATACAGACTACTAGAAAGCGGTGGTGGTGGGGTGTCACAAATCTGTAAGCAAATCTCAAATTCTTACTAGTTCTTACCCAGCAGCAGGTGGTGATCGGCAACCTTTGTAGTCAAAACTCTCAAAGCTTGGATATAGCGATTACCAGGGAGAGTCAAACACACGACATAGATATATGTGGAGGTGGGAGGGCTTATAATATGGTAGCAAAAAGGGTCGGCAACAATCAATTCAGAGATGCAAAGTTGAATAAACGCTCAACGATGGTACTGTGCTGGTCCTAGGCTAGACCGTGTGATAGAGGCAAAGGTGTCCCGTCTTTCGATGAGATGATGGATATGACTTTGGTGGCAGTCGACTTTGACGACCCGACTATGAACGTGCGAGGACGTCGCGCCTTAGCAATCGCTAAACCAACTCCGAGAGGTCATTGACCACGCCGGAGCACGATCAACCTGACCACGAGGGTCTGTTTCCTGCGAGCAAACGAAGAACAAGCAAGAAACTGAGATTGCAATCTGGATATTGCGAATATAAGATGAAAGCTTTATTGATCAAGGTGGAGTTCTGTGACGCCTTTGTCTGGTCGTTGAACACAAACGAAGTACGCGAACTTGCAGCTATGGCGAACTTTTAATCTAAACAAAACCCAAAGTCTAAACGATGTCCTAAGGGCTGTATATATGGAGGAAGAGGGGGGCAAATTCGTGACCCTTGGTGGAGGGGTCCGAAATCAACCCTATCTCTTGTTTCCCCACACATACGGACTCTAAAAATAGCCTATACTTATGTATTTCGAAATTACATGGGCCTGGCCCAATAATAAGGTGATGCAGCACCTATAATAGCCTCGGGACGAAATTTAAGAAGTGGCATCTTGTATATTTCGTCCAAGGCTTCATGCACCCATTATGGTGGCTTCAAAGTCCTGAAATCATCACTTGTAACTCCGTTCTTGTTCCCCTTGCGCATGCCATCATCTCCATGCTTGTTCTTAATCCAATGTTCATCCTTCTCCAAGCTAGGTCCTTCATTTGTAAGCAAAACAAATGTATCCAATTTAGGCAGCATCATATTCTCATGAACATTAGAATCATTACCAAGAAACGAAAGTACCTGGTAATTTAGTTGGCGTGCGCGAGCTCTAGTAATTGGTCCAGTATTTATAGCAGCAGGGGCTGTGGGTGTAACAATTGTATTGATGTCCTCATCATCCTCCCCTTCTTGAAATAAAGTCGTCCTCGACGGAAGTTCATCTTCCTCACCCAAATAAGGCTTCAAATCTGCAATGTTAAAAGTGGGACTAACCCCAAAATCTGTAGGCAGCTCAAGTTTATATGCATTATCATTTATTTTCTCTAACACCTTAAAGGGACCATCAGCACGTGGCATTAACTTTGATTTGCGCAAATCCAGAAATCTATCCTTACGCAAATGTAACCAAACAAGATCTCCAGGTGCAAACACAACATTTTTTCTACCCTTATCTCCAGCAAGTTTATATTTAGCATTCATACGCTCAATGTTTTCCTTAGTTAACTCATGCATTTTTAAAATCAATTCAGCACGTTGTTTAGCATCAAAATTAACCTTCTCCGAAGATGGAAGAGGCGACATATCAATAGGTGCACGAGGTAGGAAACCATACACAACTTCAAAAGGGCACATCTTAGTAGTAGAATGCAATGAACGATTATAAGCAAATTCAATATGAGGCAAGCATTCCTCCCACATTTTCTTATTATTCTTCAAAACAGCCCCAAGCATAGTAGACAACGTTCTATTGACTACTTCAGTTTGTCCATCAGTTTGGGGGTGACAAGTAGTACTAAAAAGCAGTTTAGTCCCCAACTTAGCCCATAAACATCTCCAAAAGTGGCTAAGAAATTTAGTATCACGATCTGAAACAATAGTATTTGGCACACCATGCAAGCGAATAATTTCACGAAAGAACAAATCAGCAACATTAACACCATCATCGCTTTTATGACATGGTATAAAGTGTGCCATTTTCGAGAATCTATCCACGACAACAAATATGCTTTCCCTCCCCTCTTTGTTCGAGGTAAACCTAAAACAAAGTCCATAGATATATCCTCCCAAGGAACACTAGGTACAGGGAAAGGCATATATAAACCATGAGGATTGAGTCGTGACTTAGCTTTTTGACATGTAGTGCAGCGAGCAATAAAACGCTCAACATCACGTCTCATCTTTGGCCAAAAGAAATGTGTAGCAAGTACGTCCTCCGTCTTCTTCACGCCAAAGTGTCCCATTAATCCTCTTCCATGCGCCTCCTGCAACAACAAAAGACGAACGGAGCTAGCTGGAATGCATAGCTTGTTAGCACGAAACACAAATCCATCATTAACGACGAACTTGTTCCACATTCTTCCTTCTTTACAATTCTGCATTACATCTTTAAAATCAGCATCATGCACATATTGATCTTTGATGGTCTCCAAACCAAATATTTCGATGTCAAGTTGTGAAAGCATAGTATAGCGGCGAGACAGTGCATCAGCAATAACATTTTCTTTTCCCTTCTTGTGTTTAATGACATAAGGAAAAGTCTCAATGAATTCAACCCATTTAGCATGTCTACGATTCAGTTTAGCTTGACTTTTAATATGTTTCAAAGATTCATGATCAGAATGTATAACAAATTCTTTGGGCCATAAATAATGTTGCCATGTTTCTAAAGTCCGAACAAGAGCATATAATTCTTTATCATAGGTAGAATAATTTAGACTAGGCCCACTCAATTTTTCAGAAAAGTATGCAACAGGTTTGCCATCTTGTAATAACACACCGCCTAATCCAATTCCTCTAGCATCACATTCAAGCTCAAAAGTCTTATTAAAATCAGGAAGTTGGAGTAAAGGAGCATGTGTCAACTTATCTTTCAATACCGAGAAGGCTTCTTCCTGTGCGGTACCCCAAAGAAAAGGCACATCTTTCTTTGTAAGCTCATTGAGAGGTGTAGCAATGGTGCTGAAATCTCTCACAAAACGCCTATAGAATCCAGCGAGGCCAAGAAAACTCCTCACTTGTGTGACCGTTTTGGGTTGCGGCCAACTCTCAATAGCTTCAATCTTGGCTTTATCAACTTCAATTCCCTGTGGAGTAACAACATAGCCAAGAAAACATACTCGGTCGGTGCAAAAGGTGCACTTCCCAAGGTTACCAAACAAACGTGCAACACGTAGAGCAATAAAAACAGCACGTAAATGTTCCAAATGTTCTTCCAAAGATCTGCTATAAATCAATATGTCATCAAAGTAAACTACCACAAATCGTCCAATGAAAGCACGTAAAACTTCGTTCATTAATCTCATGAAAGTACTAGGTGCATTAGTTAACCCAAAAGGCATGACTAACCACTCATATAATCCAAACTTAGTTTTGAATGCTGTTTTCCATTCATCTCCCAATTTCATACGAATTTGATTGTATCCACTACGCATATCAACTTTGGAGAATATTGTGGAGCCACTCACTTCATCAAGCATATCATCTAGCCTAGGAATAGGATGACGATAACGAATAGTAATATTATTAATGCCTCTACAATCAACACACATACGTGATGTACCATCCTTTTTCGGCACTAGAATAATAGGAACAACACAAGGACTAAGGGATTCGCGTATATAACCTTTGTCAAGAAGCTCTTGTACTTGACGCATAATCTCCTTCGTCTCCTCTGGATTGGTACGGTATGGTGCACGGTTTGGCAGTGAAGCACCGGGAATTAAGTCAATCTGATGCTCAATCCCTCGAATAGGCGGTAATCCCGGTGGCACGTCTTGTGGAAAGACGTCAGCGAACTCCTGCAAAATGTTAGTCACAGCAGGAGGCAAAGAGGAAGGCACGTCCTCGAATGAAAATAATGCCTCTTTGCACACAAAAGCATAGCAAACAGATTTGCTGAAATCTAGCTCATCAATATTAGATTTGGTGGCAAATAAACATGCACTTTTCAATTTAATTTCAGAAGCAACACTAGATGGTTTATTATTAGGCTTCATTTGTTGCTCAAATTCCTTTGCCACAATCTGATTTTCACTCTTATTCGTCTCCTGTTTTGCTTTATTAGCTCTATTAATATCATCTTTCAAAATGGACTCAGGAGTCATAGGAAGAAAAGTAATATTTTTATCCTTATGAACAAGAGTATAGTGATTGTTTCTACCATGGTGTACAGAATTTTTATCAAATTGCCATGGTCTACCAAGTAATAAGGAACATGCTTGCATAGGTACCACATCACAATCAACATAATCAGCATATGTAGAGATACAAAAATGCACACGAACAGTACGTGTTACCTTAACCTTGCCGCTGTTGTTGAACAATTGGATGTAGTAAGGATGTGGATGTGGTCTTGTGGTGAGAGAAAGCTTCTCCACTATCTCCATGCTAGCCAAGTTGTTGCAGCTCTGATGAGGACATCAATACAATTGTTACACCCACAGCCCCTGCTGCTATACATACTGGACCAATTACTAGAGCTCGTGCACGCCAACTAAATTACCAGGTACTTTCGTTTCTTGGTAATGATTCTAATGTTCATAAGAATATGATGCTGCCTAAATTGGATACATTTGTTTTGCTTACAAATGAAGGGCCTAGCTTGGAGAAGGATGAACATTGGAGCAAGAACAAGCATGGAGATGATGGCATGCGCAAGGGGAACAAGAACGGAGTTACAAGTGATGATTTCAGGACTTTGAAGCCACCATAATGGGTGCATGAAGCCTTGGACGAAATATACAAGATGCCACTTCATAAATTTCGCCCCGAGGCTATTTTAGGTGCTGCGTCACCTTATTATTGGGCCAGGCCCATGTAATTTCGAAATACATAACTATAGGCTATTTTTAGAGTACGTATGTGTGGGGAAACAAGAGATAGGGTTGATTTCGGACCCCTCCACCAAGGGCCACGAAATTCCCCCCTCTTCCTCCATATATACAGCCCTTAGGGCATTGTTTAGACTTTGGGGTTTTGTTTAGATTAAAAGTTCGCCATAGCTGCAACTTCGCGTACTTCGTTTGTGTTCAACGACCAGACAAAGGCGTCACAGAACCCCACCTTGATCAATAAAGCTTTCATCTTATATTTGCAATATCCAGATTGCAATCTCAGTTTCTTGCTTGTTCTTCATTTGCTCGCAGGAAACAGACCCTCGTGGTCAGGTTGATCGTGCTCCGGCGTGGTCAATAACCTCTCGGAGTTGGTTTAGCGATTGCTAAGGCGTGACGTCCTCGCACGTTCGTAGTCGGATCGTCAAAGTCGACTGCCACCAAAGCGATATCCATCATCTCATCGAAAGACGGGACACCTTTGCCTCTATCAAGTGGTATCAGATTTCCAGGTTGCTCGGTGAGATTTTACAGTTTTTCGTAGTTTAGATCGAGTCTGTTCTTCATACCTATAGTCCACGAAAAAGCCACAAAAAAAATTAGGGTTAGTTCATCATATCCGAACCAATCTGAGCCTTTGCATAATCTTTTTAGGGTTTTGCTTTGTTGAATTTGCGGTTGCATCGTCGTGTCTAGTTGCTGGTCTTAGAGTCTAGTCTTTTAGAGTTTCGAGTTCTGGTCATAAGTGTCACGCCGCCGCCGCACCATCATCATCACCCCTGCCATCTACCACCACCGCTTATCCGCCACCGCTTCGAATCCGTATCCATATACCACCACAGCTGTCATATACCACCACCGCTGCCATCTACCACCATATATCCACCACCAATCTGAGTTCTTGTCATATTAGGTTTGTTTTCGAGATCCATCTAGATTCCGATTCGTGTTTCCTTGCCGGAGTAGGTTTTGGAAAAAAAAAGAGTCCGAAAACCACGCTCCGTTTAGGCCCAAAATTTTTCGAAAACGCATTTTTCGAAAAAATTTCTAGCTATCCTATTTTTAGGTGTTTTTGAGTGTTTTGAGACAGGTGCAATTATAGGAAGTTTTTTTTGACCCGTTTCCAGTTTTTGGGTCCGGGCAGTCGAAAAAAAAAATTGGTCGAAAAAATTTCGTGCCCATCCTGTCAGTTTGAGCTAGGAAGAGTTTTGAGACACTCGCCATTATAGTGATTTTTCGCAAAAAAAAGGAGCGCAAAAAAAAAGAGCGCAAAAAAAAAGAGCGAAAAAAAATTCCATAGCGTGCTTTTCCCTTTTATACATGCTGCGCCGTGATTTTGTTGGTGTTCTAGGCTCGCGTCTCTAGCACAGTCTAGCCTAGGACCAGCACAGTACCGTCGTTGAGCGTTTATTCAACTTTGCATCTCTGAATTGATTACTGCTGACCCTTTTTGCTACCATATTATAAGCCTTCCCCGCTCCACATACATCTACGTCGTGCGTTTGACTCTCCCTGGTAATCGCTCTATCCAAGCTTTGAGAGTTTTTGACTACAACGGTTGCCGATCACCGCCTGCTGCTGGGTAAGAACTGGTAAGAATTTGAGATTTGCTTGACGGATTTGTGACACCCACCACCACCTCTTGTTAGTAGTCTGTAGGATCATATTCGTGTGTGTTTCTATTGCTGCTAACCATGCCAGGATCACAAGCCGACGAGACTGACTGGGAGAACATGACGAATAAGGATTTGCATGATAAATTTCAACAAATGATGATTGGAGAGGTGCAAGACGTGCTAAAGAGATTTGAAGAGGCCATGGAGAAGATAGATGGCATGGAGAAGACGTTCGAAACAAAGCTCGATAGCAAGTTTAATGAATTGCTCGCGCGTCTTCCACCACCACCACCCGCTGCACCTAACGCACCTCTCCAACAACAACAACAACGACTACCTCCACGTCGCGAAATAGACCTCCACCGAGCGAGCCGTGTTCCTCTTGCGTTTGGCCAAACTGTTGGTGCTGCTGTTGATACTTCTGTGGCTCCTGCTGCTGATGCGGAGGAGGATGATTATGTGGGAGATTACGAGGATGAGGTTGCTCAAAATCAGAACTACGTGCAACCACCAGCACCACCACCAGCAGGTCGACCTCAGGTATATATTCGTAATGGTAGGCCTGCACCACCACCTCAGGTACGAGATGATGTCCATATTCCTAAACTGAAATTGAATATTCCACCATTTGAGGGTAAATATGTTCCTGATATATATCTTACTTGGGAGTTAGAAACTGAACAACGTTTTACATGTTTACAATATCCCGAGGAGAGACGGGTTGCTGCTGCGGTTTGTGCTTTCACTAGTTTTGCATGTGTCTGGTGGTCTGAACATTGTAGATTATATCCTATTCCAACTACTTGGGCTGCTTTGAAAACTGCTATGCGTACGCGTTGGGTTCCACCATATTATCAACGTGAATTGCTTCAAAAATTGCAGCGTTTAAGACAAGGAAAAAATTCTGTAGAAGAATATTATCAGGAATTACAAACTGGCATGATTCGATGTGGTATTGTTGAGGAGAATGAAGCTATGCTTGCAGAGGCATTAATATGGTGGTACATCACGTATGTGTGTTGATTGTAGAGGCATTAATAATATTACTATTCGTTATCGTCATCCTATTCCTAGGCTAGATGATATGCTTGATGAATTGAGTGGCTCTACAATATTCTCCAAAGTTGATTTGCGTAGTGGCTACCATCAAATTCGTATGAAATTGGGAGATGAATGGAAAACAACATTTAAAACTAAGTTTGGATTATATGAGTGGTTAGTCATGCCTTTTGGGTTAACTAATGCACCTAGTACTTTCATGAGATTAATGAACGAAGTTTTACGTGCTTTCATTGGACGATTTGTGGTAGTTTACTTTGATGACATATTGATTTATAGCAGATCTTTGGAGGAACATTTGGAACATTTACGTGCTGTTTTTATTGCTCTACGTGATGCACGTTTGTTTGGTAACCTTGGGAAGTGCACCTTTTGCACCGACCGAGTATCTTTTCTTGGCTAAGTTGTTACTCCACAGGGAATTGAAGTTGATAAAGCCAAGATTGAAGCTATTGAGAGTTGGCCGCAGCCCAAAACGGTCACACAAGTGAGGAGTTTTCTTGGCCTCACTGGATTCTATAGGCGTTTTGTGAGAGATTTCAGCACCATTGCTGCACCTCTCAATGAGCTTACAAAGAAAGATGTGCCTTTTCTTTGGGGTACCGCACAGGAAGAAGCCTTCACGGTATTGAAAGATAAGTTGACACATGCTCCTTTACTCCAACTTCCTGATTTTAATAAGACTTTTGAGCTTGAATGTGATGCTAGTGGAATTGGATTAGGAGGTGTGTTATTACAAGATGGCAAACCTGTTGCATACTTTTCTGAAAAATTGAGTGGGCCTAGTCTGAATTATTCTACTTATGATAAAGAATTATATGCTCTTGTTCGGACTTTAGAAACATGGCAACATTATTTATGGCCCAAAGAATTTGTTATACATTCTGATCATGAATCTTTGAAACATATTACAAGTCAAGCTAAACTGAATCGTAGACATGCTAAATGGGTTGAATTCATTGAGACTTTCCCTTATGTCATTAAACACAAGAAGGGAAAAGAAAATGTTATTGCTGATGCATTGTCTCGTCGCTATACTATGCTTTCACAACTTGACTTCAAAATATTTGGTTTGGAGACCATCAAAGATCAATATGTGCATGATGCTGATTTTAAAGATGTAATGCAGAATTGCAAAGAAGGAAGAATGTGGAACAAGTTTGTCGTTAATGATGGATTTGTGTTTCGTGCTAACAAGCTATGCATTCCAGCTAGCTCCGTTCGTCTTTTGTTGTTGCAGGAGGCGCATGGAGGAGGATTAATGGGACACTTTGTGATGAGGACATCAATACAATTGTTACACCCACAGCCCCTGCTGCTATACATACTGGACCAATTACTAGAGCTCGTGCACGCCAACTAAATTACCAGGTACTTTCGTTTCTTGGTAATGATTCTAATGTTCATGAGAATATGATGCTGCCTAAATTGGATACATTTGTTTTGCTTACAAATGAAGGGCCTAGCTTGGAGAAGGATGAACATTGGAGCAAGAACAAGCATGGAGATGATGGCATGCGCAAGGGGAACAAGAACGGAGTTACAAGTGATGATTTCAGGACTTTGAAGCCACCATAATGGGTGCATGAAGCCTTGGACGAAATATACAAGATGCCACTTCATAATTTTCGTCCCGAGGCTATTTTAGGTGCTGCGTCACCTTATTATTGGGCCAGGCCCATGTAATTTCGAAATACATAAGTATAGGCTATTTTTAGAGTCCGTATGTGTGGGGAAACAAGAGATAGGGTTGATTTCGGACCCCTCCACCAAGGGCCACGAAATTCCCCCCTCTTCCTCCATATATACAGCCCTTAGGGCATCGTTTAGACTTTGGGTTTTGTTTAGATTAAAAGTTCGCCATAGCTGCAACTTCGCGTACTTCGTTTGTGTTCAACGACCAGACAAAGGCGTCACAGAACCCCACCTTGATCAATAAAGCTTTCATCTTATATTCGCAATATCCAGATTGCAATCTTAGTTTCTTGCTTGTTCTTCGTTTGCTCGCAGGAAACAGACCCTCGTGGTTAGGTTGATCGTGCCCCGGCGTGGTCAATAACCTCTCGGAGTTGGTTTAGCGATTGCTAAGGCGCGACGTCCTCGCACGTTCATAGTCGGATCGTCAAAGTCGACTTCCACCAAATCGAAATCCACCATCTCATCGAAAGACGGGACACCTTTGCCTCTATCAATTACTATTCGTTATCGTCATCCTATTCCTAGGCTAGATGATATGCTTGATGAATTGAGTGGCTCTACAATATTCTCCAAAGTTGATTTGCGTAGTGGATACCATCAAATTCGTATGAAATTGGGATATGAATGGAAAACAGCATTCAAAACTAAGTTTGGATTATATGAGTGGTTAGTCATGCCTTTTGGGTTAACTAATGCACCTAGTACTTTCATGAGATTAATGAACGAAGTTTTACGTGCTTTCATTGGACGATTTGTGGTAGTTTACTTTGATGACATATTGATTTATAGCAGATCTTTGGAAGAACATTTGGAACATTTACGTGTTGTTTTTATTGCTCTACGTGATGCACGTTTGTTTGGTAACCTTGGGAAGTGCACCTTTTGCACCGACCGAGTATCTTTTCTTGGCTATGTTGTTACTCCACAGGGAATTGAAGTTGATAAAGCCAAGATTGAAGCTATTGAGAGTTGGCCGCAGCCCAAAACGGTCACACAAGTGAGGAGTTTTCTTGGCCTCGCTGGATTCTATAGACGTTTTGTGAGAGATTTCAGCACCATTGCTGCACCTCTCAATGAGCTTACAAAGAAAGATGTGCCTTTTCTTTGGGGTACCGCACAGGAAGAAGCCTTCACGGTATTGAAAGATAAGTTGACACATGCTCCTTTACTCCAACTTCCTGATTTTAATAAGACTTTTGAGCTTGAATGTGATGCTAGTGGAATTGGATTAGGAGGTGTGTTATTACAAGATGGCAAACCTGTTGCATACTTTTCTGAAAAATTGAGTGGGCCTAGTCTGAATTATTCTACTTATGATAAAGAATTATATGCTCTTGTTCGGACTTTAGAAACATGGCAACATTATTTATGGCCCAAAGAATTTGTTATACATTCTGATCATGAATCTTTGAAACATATTAAAAGTCAAGCTAAACTGAATCGTAGACATGCTAAATGGGTTGAATTCATTGAGACTTTTCCTTATGTCATTAAACACAAGAAGGGAAAATAAAATGTTATTGCTGATGCATTGTCTCGTCGCTATACTATGCTTTCACAACTTGACTTCAAAATATTTGGTTTGGAGACCATCAAAGATCAATATGTGCATGATGCTGATTTTAAAGATGTAATGCAGAATTGTAAAGAAGGAAGAATGTGGAACAAGTTTGTTGTTAACGATGGATTTGTGTTTCGTGCTAACAAGCTATGCATTCCAGCTAGCTCCGTTCGTCTTTTGTTGTTGCAGGAGGCGCATGGAGGAGGATTAATGGGACACTTTGGCGTGAAGAAGACGGAGGACGTACTTGCTACGCATTTCTTTTGGCCAAAGATGAGACGGGATGTTGAGCGTTTTATTGCTCGCTGCACTACATGTCAAAAATCTAAGTCACGACTCAATCCTCATGGTTTATATATGCCTTTGCCTGTACCTAGTGTTCCTTGGGAGGATATATCTATGGACTTTGTTTTAGGTTTACCTCGAACAAAGAAGGGGAGGGATAGCATATTTGTTGTCGTGGATAGATTCTCGAAAATGGCACACTTTATACCATGTCATAAAAGCGATGATGCTGTTAGTGTTGCTGATTTGTTCTTTCGTGAAATTATTCGCTTGCATGGTGTGCCAAATACTATTGTTTCAGATCATGATACTAAATTTCTTAGCCACTTTTGGAGATGTTTATTGGCTAAGTTGGGGACTAAACTGCTTTTTAGTACTACTTCTCACCCCCAAACTGATGGACAAACTGAAGTAGTCAATAGAACGTTGTCTGCTATGCTTAGGGCTGTTTTGAAGAATAATAAGAAAATGTGGGAGGAATACTTGCCTCATATTGAATTTGCTTATAATTGTTCATTGCATTCTACTACTAAGATGTGCCCTTTTGAAGTTGTGTATGGTTTCCTAGCTCGTGCACCTATTGATTTGTTGGCTCTTCCATCTTCGTAGAAGGTTAATTTTGATGCTAAACAACGTGCTGAATTTATTTTAAAAATACATGAGTTAACTAAGGAAAACATTGAGCGTATGAATGCTAAATATAAACTTGCTAGAGATAAGGGTAGAAAACATGTTGTGTTTGCACCTGGAGATCTTGTTTGGTTACATTTGCGTAAGGATAGATTTCCTGATTTGCGCAAATCAAAGTTAATGCCACGTGCTGATGGTCCCTTTAAGGTGTTAGAGAAAATAAATGATAATGCATATAAACTTGAGCTGCCTGCAGATTTTGGGGTTAGTCCCACTTTTAACATTGCAGATTTGAAGCCTTATTTGGGTGAGGAAGATGAACTTCCGTCGAGGACGACTTCATTTCAAGAAGGGGAGGATGATGAGGACATCAATACAATTGTTACACCCACAGCCCCTGCTGCTATACATACTGGACCAATTACTAGAGCTCGTGCACGCCAACTAAATTACCAGGTACTTTCGTTTCTTGGTAATGATTCTAATATTCATGAGAATATGATGCTGCCTAAATTGGATACATTTGTTTTGCTTACAAATGAAGGACCTAGCTTGGAGAAGGATGAACATTGGAGCAAGAACAAGCATGGAGATGATGGCATGCGCAAGGGGAACAAGAACGGAGTTACAAGTGATGATTTCAGGACTTTGAAGCCACCATAATGGGTGCATGAAGCCTTGGACGAAATATACAAGATGCCACTTCATAAATTTCGTCCCGAGGCTATTTTAGGTGCTGCGTCACCTTATTATTGGGCCAGGCCCATGTAATTTCGAAAAACATAAGTATAGGCTATTTTTAGAGTCCGTATGTGTGGGGAAACAAGAGATAGGGTTGATTTCGGACCCCTCCACCAAGGGCCACGAAATTCCCCCCTCTTCCTCCATATATACAGCCCTTAGGGCATCGTTTAGACTTTGGGTTTTGTTTAGATTAAAAGTTCGCCATAGCTGCAACTTCGCGTACTTCGTTTGTGTTCAACGACCAGACAAAGGCGTCACAGAACCCCACCTTGATCAATAAAGCTTTCATCTTATATTCGCAATATCCAGATTGCAATCTCAGTTTCTTGCTTGTTCTTCGTTTGCTCGCAGGAAACAGACCCTCGTGGTCAGGTTGATCGTGCTCCGGCGTGGTCAATAACCTCTCGGAGTTGGTTTAGCGATTGCTAAGGCGCGACGTCCTCGCACGTTCGTAGTCGGATCGTCAAAGTCGACTGCCACCAAAGCGATATCCATCATCTCATCGAAAGACGGGACACCTTTGCCTCTATCATATGCTCTTGTTCGGACTTTAGAAACATGGCAACATTATTTATGGCCCAAAGAATTTGTTATACATTCTGATCATGAATCTTTGAAACATATTAAAAGTCAAGCTAAACTGAATCGTAGACATGCTAAATGGGTTGAATTCATTGAGACTTTTCCTTATGTCATTAAACACAAGAAGGGAAAAGAAAATGTTATTGCTGATGCATTGTCTCGCCGCTATACTATGCTTTCACAACTTGACTTCAAAATATTTGGTTTGGAGACCATCAAAGATCAATATGTGCATGATGCTGATTTTAAAGATGTAATGCAGAATTGTAAAGAAGGAAGAATGTGGAACAAGTTCGTCGTTAACGATGGATTTGTGTTTCGTGCTAACAAGCTATGCATTCCAGCTAGCTCCGTTCGTCTTTTGTTGTTGCAGGAGGCGCATGGAGGAGGATTAATGGGACACTTTGGCGTGAAGAAGACGGAGGACGTACTTGCTACACATTTCTTTTGGGCAAAGATGAGACGGGATGTTGAGCGTTTTATTGCTCGCTGCACTACATGTCAAAAAGCTAAGTCACGACTCAATCCTCATGGTTTATATATGCCTTTGCCTGTACCTAGTGTTCCTTGGGAGGATATATCTATGGACTTTGTTTTAGGTTTACCTCGAACAAAGAAGGGGAGGGATAGCATATTTGTTGTCGTGGATAGATTCTCGAAAATGGCACACTTTATACCATGTCATAAAAGTGATGATGCTGTTAATGTTGCTGATTTGTTCTTTCGTGAAATTATTCGCTTGCATGGTGTGCCAAATACTATTGTTTCAGATCGTGATACTAAATTTCTTAGCCACTTTTGGAGATGTTTATGGGCTAAGTTGGGGACTAAACTGCTTTTTAGTACTACTTGTCACCCCCAAACTGATGGACAAACTGAAGTAGTCAATAGAACATTGTCTACTATGCTTAGGGCTGTTTTGAAGAATAATAAGAAAATGTGGGAGGAATGCTTGCCTCATATTGAATTTGCTTATAATCTATCATTGCATTCTACTACTAAGATGTGCCCTTTTGAAGTTGTGTATGGTTTCCTACCTCATGCACCTATTGATTTGTTGCCTCTTCCATCTTCGGAGAAGGTTAATTTTGATGCTAAACAACGTGCTGAATTGATTTTAAAAATGCATGAGTTAACTAAGGAAAACATTGAGCGCATGAATGCAAAATATAAACTTGCTGGAGATAAGGGTAGAAAACATGTTGTGTTTGCACCTGGAGATCTTGTTTGGTTACATTTGCGTAAGGATAGATTTCCTGATTTGCGCAAATCAAAGTTAATGCCACGTGCTGATGGTCCCTTTAAGGTGTTAGAGAAAATAAATGATAATGCATATAAACTTGAGCTGCCTGCAGATTTTGGGGTTAGTCCCACTTTTAACATTGCAGATTTGAAGCCTTATTTGGGTGAGGAAGATGAACTTCCGTCGAGGACGACTTCATTTCAAGAAGGGGAGGATGATGAGGACATCAATACAATTGTTACACCCACAGCCCCTGCTGCTATACATACTGGACCAATTACTAGAGCTAGTGCACGCCAACTAAATTACCAGGTACTTTCGTTTCTTGGTAATGATTCTAATGTTCATGAGAATATGATGCTGCCTAAATTGGATACATTTGTTTTGCTTACAAATGAAGGGCCTAGCTTGGAGAAGGATGAACATTGGAGCAAGAACAAGCATGGAGATGATGGCATGCGCAAGGGAAACAAGAACGGAGTTACAAGTGATGATTTCAGGACTTTGAAGCCACCATAATGGGTGCATGAAGCCTTGGACGAAATATACAAGATGCCACTTCATAAATTTCGTCCCGAGGCTATTTTAGGTGCTGCGACACCTTATTATTGGGCCAGGCCCATGTAATTTCGAAATACATAAGTATAGGCTATTTTTAGAGTCCGTATGTGTGGGGAAACAAGAGATAGGGTTGATTTCGGACCCCTCCACCAAGGGCCACGAAATTCCCCCCCTCTTCCTCCATATATACAGCCCTTAGGGCATCGTTTAGACTTTGGGTTTTGTTTAGATTAAAAGTTCGCCATAGCTGCAACTTCGCGTACTTCGTTTGTGTTCAACGACCAGACAAAGGCGTCACAGAACCCCACCTTGATCAATAAAGCTTTCATCTTATATTCGCAATATCCAGATTGCAATCTTAGTTTCTTGCTTGTTCTTCGTTTGCTCGCAGGAAACAGACCCTCGTGGTCAGGTTGATCGTGCTCCGGCGTGGTCAATAACCTCTCGGAGTTGGTTTAGCGATTGCTAAGGCGCGACGTCCTCGCACGTTCGTAGTCGGATCGTCAAAGTCGACTTCCACCAAAGCGAAATCCACCATCTCATCGAAAGACGGGACACCTCCGCTTCTATCACCATCATGAGCATTAAATTTGTTTTATGCATTATTCCGTAGCCTACCCCTGGAGGGGGACATGTTAAACAGTCCCATCCCTTGCTTACCGCACCACTTGTATCGTCCTGCACTTACAACAGTTTTTATTGAATAAAGCAATGCAGCACATTTTTGCTTCTAATTGCATTTCTTTCTTACACATATGTTCATCTATGACATGTTGCATCCGTACATTTTGGTACGGCTAAATACACCAGGGGCTTATGTTTCCCGCATTATGGTGTGATAAGTCCAAACACTTTCACAAGTGCGGCACCCCGAACTTATAGCATTATATGCATCGGCTCTGAATCATGTTCTTAGGTCAATAGTTGGGTTTGCCCGGCTTCCATGTTTTGGTACCTTACATTCCGTTTTATCGGCTAAGGTAGCATTGGGAGAACCACTGCGATTGCGCCCCAGTTGAGCTGGGTTAACGCCTCAGTGGAGAAAGCTAAAATTGACCGTCATGATGAGGTGAGAGCTGGTCACTGTTCGAGAGGTTCTTTGCGAGTCCCTAAAGACTTATGCCGCTTCGAGCGAGGAGCCGGATTATGTCCAGCCAAGGCGTGGATAGCGCCCCAA
This sequence comes from Triticum aestivum, assembly GCF_018294505.1. Taxonomy (NCBI): domain Eukaryota; kingdom Viridiplantae; phylum Streptophyta; class Magnoliopsida; order Poales; family Poaceae; genus Triticum; species Triticum aestivum. The sequence goes on from NC_057810.1 coordinate 334,121,147, forward strand.
ATTCGGCCTTCCGAAAACTAGGGGCTTCGCCGATATTTAAAATTATAGAATTCTATGGCTAAGTGAGAGTGTTCAAGCATTATAAGTCCGGTTGCCTTGTTCGTTGTGTTGAGCGCCTCCCTAGATGGACCCAAAAATGGGAACAAGAGCGCTCGAGTTTATCTCGAACACCCCAGCACTCGTGGCATGGGGGCTCAAGCCGACGACTTGCCATCTCTCAGATTTGATAAACAGCCGCACAGAAGGTAATATTTTAAATTAACAAGCGTTGCTTAGCGCATATGAACCAAGTTTTCAGCGCACAGGATAACAAAATGCGAGTCTACTCAAATATTACATCTTTGGAGCACTCACCCGCAATAGTGCGGGCGCCCTTCAGCACACTCTTATAATACATCTCAGGCGTACGATACTCCTTGCCCTCTGGGGGTGGGTCCGTCACAAGCTTCTGGGCATCCATCTTGCCCCAGTGCACCTTTGCGCGGGCAAGGGCGCGCACCCTCAATACAGGCGGAGTGCTTGATAACTTCAACCCACGGGCACGCGTCCACCAGCCGCCGCACCAGGCCGAAGTAGCTCCCAGGCATAGCCTCCTTAGGCCACAGCCAAACTATGAGGCCCTTCATGGCCTGTTCGGCCGCCTTGTGGAGCTCGACCAGCTGCTTCAGCTGGTCGCTAAGGGGCACCGGATGTCCGGCCTCAGCATACTGAGACCAGAAGACCTTCTCCGTTGAGCTACCCTCCTCGGCCCGGTAGAATGCGGCAGCATCGGACACGCTGCGGGGAAGATCTGCGAACGCTCCTAGAGAGCTCCGAATTCGGGGAAGCGACAGGTAATTAACACTCACATGCTTACTTTGCATGAAAAATGCCTTACCCGCTGCTATTTTCTTCACCGCCCCTATCTCCTTGATAGAGGCAAAGGTGTCCCGTCTTTCGATGAGATGGTGGATTTCGCTTTGGTGGAAGTCGACTTTGACGATCCGACTACGAACGTGCGAGGACGTCGCGCCTTAGCAATCGCTAAACCAACTCCGAGAGGTTATTGACCACGCCGGAGCACGATCAACCTGACCACGAGGGTCTGTTTCCTGCGAGCAAACGAAGAACAAGCAAGAAACTAAGATTGCAATCTGGATATTGCGAATATAAGATGAAAGCTTTATTGATCAAGGTGGGGTTCTGTGACGCCTTTGTCTGGTCGTTGAACACAAACGAAGTACGCGAAGTTGCAGCTATGGCGAACTTTTAATCTAAACAAAACCCAAAGTCTAAACGATGCCCTAAGGGCTGTATATATGGAGGAAGAGGGGGAGAATTTCGTGGCCCTTGGGGGAGGGGTCCGAAATCAACCCTATCTCTTGTTTCCCCACACATAGGGACTCTAAAAATAGCCTATACTTATGTATTTCGAAATTACATGGGCCTGGCCCAATAATAAGGTGACGCAGCACCTAAAATAGCCTCGGGACGAAATTTATGAAGTGGCGTCTTGTATATTTCGTCCAAGGCTTCATGCACCCATTATGGTGGCTTCAAAGTCCTGAAATCATCACTTGTAACTCCGTTCTTGTTTCCCTTGCGCATGCCATCATCTCCATGCTTGTTCTTGCTCCAATGTTCATCCTTCTCCAAGCTAGGCCCTTCATTTGTAAGCAAAACAAATGTATCCAATTTAGGCAGCATCATATTCTCATGAACATTAGAATCATTACCAAGAAACGAAAGTACCTGGTAATTTAGTTGGCGTGCACGAGCTCTAGTAATTGGTCCAGTATGTATAGCAGCAGGGGCTGTGGGTGTAACAATTGTATTGATGTCCTCATCAAAAATGCACACGAACAGTACGTGTTACCTTAACCTTGCCACTGTTGTTGAACCATTGGATGTAGTAAGGATGTGGATGTGGTCTTGTGGTGAGAGAAAGCTTCTCCACCATCTCCATGCTAGCCAAGTTGTTGCAGCTCCCTCCGTCTATTATGACGCGCACAGAACGTTCCTTCACAACTCCCTTGGTATGGAACAAATTGTGCCTCTGATTTTGCTCAGCTTGTGTGACCTGCACACTCAAAACACGTTGATCAACTAAACATTCATACCTGTCAGCGTCTTCAGGAGCCATGTATTGCGTCTCATGATCAGAATCATCTCCACCATGTTCTTCACGTGTAATAAGAGCCAATGTCTCCTCATCATAGTCACTAGCGGACTCATATCCACCATCCGCGGTAGCAATCATCACACGCGAAGATTTGCATTCCCTCGCATAATGACCTCCTCCCTTACAACGACGACAAATAATATCACTTGTGTGCCCTGTTGATGCCATGGAAGAAGAAGAACGCTGTGCAGGACCAGCAGGTGCGCTCTTGGAAGATAATGGTGGTTGTGCCTGTTTTCTTGTATCACGGCTGGAGGTGGCACCGGATGGAGGTGCTGGTGCAGTTGAAGTAGAAGATGCACGTGGTGTCCATGATGAAGGTCGGCCTGCAGAAAAGTTAGTTCGCCCCAATGCTTGTCGATCCTGCACTTCACGTTCAGCTTTACAAGCAAGATGGAATAAACGAGTGATATTAGTATACTCCTTATAGTCTAGAATGGTCTGAATCTCTCTATTTAATCCACCCAGAAAACGTGCAAGCATAGCTTCATTCTCCTCAACAATACCACATCTAATCATGCCAGTTTGTAATTCCTGATAATATTCTTCTACAGAATTTTTCCCTTGTCTTAAACGCTGCAATTTTTGAAGCAATTCACGTTGATAATATGGTGGAACCCAACGCGTACGCATAGCAGTTTTCAAAGCAGCCCAAGTAGTTGGAATAGGATATAATCTACAATGTTCAGACCACCATACGCATGCAAAACTAGTGAAAGCACAAACAGCAGCAGCAACTCGTCTCTCCTCAGGATATTGTAAACATGTAAATCGTTGTTCAGTTTCTAACTCCCAAGTAAGATATATATATCAGGAACATATCTACCCTCAAATGGTGGAATATTCAATTTCAGTTTAGGAATATGGACATCATCGCGTACCTGAGGTGGTGGTGCAGGCCTACCATTACGAATATATACCTGAGGTCGACCTGCTGGTGGTGGTACAGGTGGCTGCACGTAGTGATTATTTTGATCAACCTCATCCTCATAATCTCCCACATAATCATCCTCCTCCGCATCAGCAGCAGGAGCCACAGAAGTATCAACAGCAGCACCAACAGTTTGGCCAAACGCAAGAGGAACACGGCTGGCTCGGCGGAGGTCTGCTTCGCGACGTGGAGGTAGTCGTTGTTGTTGTTGTTGGAGAGGTGCGTTAGGTGCAGCGGTTGGTGGTGGTGGAAGACGCGCGAGCAATTCATTAAACTTGTTATCGAGCTTTGTTTCGAACGTCTTCTCAAGGCCAGTGATCTTCTCCATGGCCTCTTCAAAATTGTTCAGCACATCTTGCACCTGTTCAGTCATCATTTGCTGAAACTTATCATGAAGCTCCTTGTTCGATAAATTCTCCCAGTCAATCTCGTCGGCTTGTGATCCTGGCATGGTTAGCAGCAATAGAAACACACAAGAATATGATCCTACAGACTACGAACAAGTGGTGGTGGTGGGTGTCACAAATCCGTCAAGCAAATCTCAAATTCTTACCAGTTCTTACCCAGCAGCAGGCGGTGATCGGCAACCGTTGTAGTCAAAAACTCTCAAAGCTTGGATAGAGCGATTACCAGGGAGAGTCAAACGCACGACGTAGATGTATGTGGAGCTGGGAAGGCTTATAATATGGTAGCAAAAAGGGTCAGCAATAATGATAGAGGCAAAGGTGTCCCGTCTTTCGATGAGATGATGGATTTCGCTTTGGTGGAAGTCGACTTTGACGATCCGACTACGAACGTGCGAGGACGTCGCGCCTTAGCAATCGCTAAACCAACTCCGAGAGGTTATTGACCACGCCGGAGCACGATCAACCTGACCACGAGGGTCTGTTTCCTGCGAGCAAACGAAGAACAAGCAAGAAACTGAGATTGCAATCTGGATATTGCGAATATAAGATGAAAGCTTTATTGATCAAGGTGGGGTTCTGTGACGCCTTTGTCTGGTCGTTGAACACAAACGAAGTACGCGAAGTTGCAGCTATGGCGAACTTTTAATCTAAACAAAACCCAAAGTCTAAACGATGCCCTAAGGGCTGTATATATGGAGGAAGAGGGGGGGGAATTTCGTGGCCCTTGGTGGAGGGATCCGAAATCAACCCTATCTCTTGTTTCCCCACACATACGGACTCTAAAAATAGCCTATAGTTATGTATTTCGAAATTACATGGGCCTGGCCCAATAATAAGGTGACGCAGCACCTAAAATAGCCTCGGGACGAAATTTATGAAGTGGCATCTTGTATATTTCGTCCAAGGCTTCATGCACCCATTATGGTGGCTTCAAAGTCCTGAAATCATCACTTGTAACTCCGTTCTTGTTCCCCTTGCGCATGCCATCATCTCCATGCTTGTTCTTGCTCCAATGTTCATCCTTCTCCAAGCTAGGCCCTTCATTTGTAAGCAAAACAAATGTATCCAATTTAGGCAGCATCATATTCTCATGAATATTAGAATCATTACCAAGAAACGAAAGTACCTGGTAATTTAGTTGGCGTGCACGAGCTCTAGTAATTGGTCCAGTATGTATAGCAGCAGGGGCTGTGGGTGTAACAATTGTATTGATGTCCTCATCATCCTCCCCTTCTTGAAATGAAGTTGTCCTCGACGGAAGTTCATCTTCCTCACCCAAATAAGGCTTCAAATCTGCAATGTTAAAAGTGGGACTAACCCCAAAATCTGCAGGCAGCTCAAGTTTATATGCATTATCATTTATTTTCTCTAACACCTTAAAGGGACCATCAGCACGTGGCATTAACTTTGATTTGCGCAAATCAGGAAATCTATCCTTACGCAAATGTAACCAAACAAGATCTCCAGGTGCAAACACAACATGTTTTCTACCCTTATCTCCAGCAAGTTTATATTTTGCATTCATGCGCTCAATGTTTTCCTTAGTTAACTCATGCATTTTTAAAATCAATTCAGCACGTTGTTTAGCATCAAAATTAACCTTCTCCGAAGATGGAAGAGGCAACAAATCAATAGGTGCACGAGGTAGGAAACCATACACAACTTCAAAAGGGCACATCTTAGTAGTAGAATGCAATGAACGATTATAAGCAAATTCAATATGAGGCAAGCATTCCTCCCACATTTTCTTATTATTCTTCAAAACAGCCCTAAGCATAGTAGACAACGTTCTATTGACTACTTCAGTTTGTCCATCAGTTTGGGGGTGACAAGTAGTACTAAAAAGCAGTTTAGTCCCCAACTTAGCCCATAAACATCTCCAAAAGTGGCTAAGAAATTTAGTATCACGATCTGAAACAATAGTATTTGGCACACCATGCAAGCGAATAATTTCACGAAAGAACAAATCAGCAACATTAACAGCATCATCGCTTTTATGACATGGTATAAAGTGTGCCATTTTCGAGAATCTATCCACGACAACAAATATGCTATCCCTCCCCTTCTTTGTTCGAGGTAAACCTAAAACAAAGTCCATAGATATATCCTCCCAAGGAACACTAGGTACAGGCAAAGGCATATATAAACCATGAGGATTGAGTCGTGACTTAGCTTTTTGACATGTAGTGCATCGAGCAATAAAACGCTCAACATCCCGTCTCACCTTTGGCCAAAACAAATGTGTAGCAAGTACGTCCTCCGTCTTCTTCACGCCAAAGTGTCCCATTAATCCTCCTCCATGCGCCTCCTGCAACAACAAAAGACGAATGGAGCTAGCTGGAATGCATAGCTTGTTAGCACGAAACACAAATCCATCGTTAACGACAAACTTGTTCCACATTCTTCCTTCTTTACAATTCTGCATTACATCTTTAAAATCAGCATCATGCACATATTGATCTTTGATGGTCTCCAAACCAAATATTTTGAAGTCAAGTTGTGAAAGCATAGTATAGCGACGAGACAATGCATCAGCAATAACATTTTCTTTTCCCTTCTTGTGTTTAATGACATAAGGGAAAGTCTCAATGAATTCAACCCATTTAGCATGTCTACGATTCAGTTTAGCTTGACTTTTAATATGTTTCAAAGATTCATGATCAGAATGTATAACAAATTCTTTGGGCCATAAATAATGTTGCCATGTTTCTAAAGTCCGAACAAGAGCACATAATTCTTTATCATAAGTAGAATAATTCAGATTAGGCCCACTCAATTTTTCAGAAAAGTATGCAACAGGTTTGCCATCTTGTAATAACACACCTCCTAATCCAATTCCACTAGCATCACATTCAAGCTCAAAAGTCTTATTAAAATCAGGAAGTTGGAGTAAAGGAGCATGTGTCAACTTATCTTTCAATACCGTGAAGGCTTCTTCCTGTGCGGTACCCCAAACAAAAGGCACATCCTTCTTTGTAAGCTCGTTGAGAGGTGCAGCAATGGTGCTGAAATCTCTCACAAAACGCCTATAGAATCCAGCGAGGCCAAGAAAACTCCTCACTTGTGTGACCGTTTTGGGCTGCGGCCAACTCTCAATAGCTTCAATCTTGGCTTTATCAACTTCAATTCCCTGTGGAGTAACAACATAGCCAAGAAAAGATACTCGGTCGGTGCAAAAGGTGCACTTCCCAAGGTTACCAAACAAACGTGCATCACGTAGAGCAATAAAAACAGCACGTAAATGTTCCAAATGTTCCTCCAAAGATCTGCTATAAATCAATATGTCATCAAAGTACACTACCACAAATCGTCCAATGAAAGCACGTAAAACTTCGTTCATTAATCTCATGAAAGTACTAGGTGCATTAGTTAATCCAAAAGGCATGACTAACCACTCATATAATCCAAACTTAGTTTTAAATGCTGTTTTCCATTCATCTCCCAATTTCATACGAATTTGATGGTAGCCACTACGCAAATCAACTTTGGAGAATATTGTAGAGCCACTCAATTCATCAAGCATATCATCTAGCCTAGGAATAGGATGACGATAACGAATAGTAATATTATTAATGCCTCTACAATCAACACACATACGTGATGTACCATCCTTTTTCGGCACTAGAATAATAGGAACAGCACATGGACTAAGGGATTCGCGTATATAACCTTTGTCGAGAAGCTCTTGTACTTGACGCATAATCTCCTTCGTCTCCTCTGGATTGGTACGGTATGGTGCACGGTTTGGCAGTGAAGCACCGGGAATTAAGTCAATCTGATGCTCAATCCCTCGAATAGGCGGTAATCCCGGTGGCACGTCTTGTGGAAAAACGTCAGCGAACTCCTGCAAAATGTTAGTGACAGCAGGAGGCAAAGAGGAAGGCACGTCCTCGAATGAAAATAATGCTTCTTTGCACACAAAAGCATAGCAAACAGATTTGCTGAAATCTAGCTCATCAATATCAGATTTGGTGGCAAATAAACATGCACTTTTCAATTTAATTTCAGAAGCAACACTAGATGGTTTATTATTAGGCTTCATTTGTTGCTCAAATTCTTTTGCCACAATCTGATTTTCACTCTTACTCTTCTCCTGTTGTGCTTTATTAGCTCTATTAATATCATCTTTCAAAATCGAATCAGGAGTCATAGGAAGCAAAGTAATATTTTTATCCTTATGAACAAGAGTATAGTGATTGCTTCTACCATGGTGTACAGAATTTTTATCAAATTGCCATGGTCTACCAAGTAATAAGGAACATGCTTGCATAGGTACCACATCACAATCAACATAATCAGCATATGTAGAGATACTAAAATGCACACGAACAGTACGTGTTACCTTAACCTTGCCGCTGTTGTTGAACCATTGGATGTAGTAAGGATGTGGATGTGGTCTTGTGGTGAGAGAAAGCTTCTCCACCATCTCCATGCTAGCCAAGTTGTTGCAGCTCCCTCCGTCTATTATGACGCGCACAGAACGTTCCTTCACAACTCCCTTGGTATGGAACAAATTGTGCCTCTGATTTTGCTCAGCTTGTGTGACCTGCACACTCAAAACACGTTGAGCAACTAAACATTCATACCTGTCAGCGTCTTCAGGAGCCATGTATTGCGTCTCATGATCAGAATCATCTCCACCATGTTCTTCACGTGTAATAAGAGCCAAAGTCTCCTCATCATAGTCACTAGCGGACTCATATCCACCATCTGCGGTAGCAATCATCACACGTGGAGATTTGCATTCTCTCGCATAATGACCTCCTCCCTTACAACGACGACAAATAATATCACTTGTGTGCCCTGTTGATGCCATGGAAGAAGAAGAACGTTGTGCAGGCCCCGCAGGTGCGCTCTTGGCAGATAATGGTGGTTGTGCCTGTTTTCTTGTATCACGGCTGGAGGTGGCACCGGATGGAGGTGCTGGTGCAGTTGAAGTAGAAGATGCACGTGGTGTCCATGATGAAGGTCGGCCTGCAGAAAAGTTAGTTCGCCCCAATGCTTGTCGATCCTGCACTTCACGTTCAGCTTTACAAGCAAGATGGAATAAACGAGTGATATTAGTATACTCCTTATAGTCTAAAATGGTCTGAATCTCTCTATTTAATCCACCTAGAAAACGTGCAAGCATAGCTTCATTCTCCTCAACAATACCACATCTAATCATGCCAGTTTGTAATTCCTGATAATATTCTTCTACAGAATTTTTCCCTTGTCTTAAACGCTGCAATTTTTGAAGCAATTCACGTTGATAATATGGTGGAACCCAACGCGTACGCATAGCAGTTTTCAAAGCAGCCCAAGTAGTTGGAATAGGATATAATCTACAATGTTCAGACCACCATACACATGCAAAACTAGTGAAAGCACAAACAGCAGCAGCAACTTGTCTCTCCTCAGGATATTGTAAACATGTAAATCGTTGTTCAGTTTCTAACTCCCAAGTAAGATATATATCAGGAACATATCTACCCTCAAATGGTGGAATATTCAATTTCAGTTTAGGAATATGGACATCATCGCGTACCTGAGGTGGTGGTGCAGGCCTACCATTACGAATATATACCTGAGGTCGACCTGCTGGTGGTGGTGCAGGTGGCTGCACGTAGTGTTGATTTTGATCAACCTCATCCTCATAGTCTCCCACATAATCATCCTCCTCCGCATCAGCAGCAGGAGCCACAGAAGTATCAACAGCAGCACCAACAGTTTGGCCAAACGCAAGAGGAACACGGCTTGCTCGGCGGAGGTCTGCTTCGCGACGTGGAGGTAGTCGTTGTTGTTGTTGTTGTTGTTGGAGAGGTGCGTTAGCTGCAGCGGGTGGTGGTGGTGGAAGACGCGCGAGCAATTCATTAAACTTGTTATCGAGCTTTGTTTCGAACGTCTTCTCAAAGCCAGTGATCTTCTCCATGGCCTCTTCAAAATTGTTCAGCACATCTTGCACCTGTTCAGTCATCATTTGCTGAAACTTATCATGAAGCTCCTTGTTCGATAAGTTCTCCCAGTCAATCTCGTCGGCTTGTGATCCTGGCATGGTTAGCAGCAATAGAAACACACAAGAATATGATCCTGCAGACTACGAACAAGTGGTGGTGGTGGGTGTCACAAATCCGTCAAGCAAATCTCAAATTCTTACCAGTTCTTACCCAGCAGCAGGCGGTGATCGGCAACCGTTGTAGTCAAAAACTCTCAAAGCTTGGATAGAGCGATTACCAGGGAGAGTCAAACGCACGACGTAGATGTATGTGGAGCTGGGAAGGCTTATAATATGGTAGCAAAAAGGGTCAGCAATAATCAATTCAGAGATGCAAAGTTGAATAAACGCTCAACGACGGTACTGTGCTGGTCCTAGGCTAGACTGTGCTAGAGACGCGAGCCTAGAACACCAACAAAATCACGGCGCGGCACGGAAACAAGGGAAAAGCACACTCTGAAATTTTTTTTTCGCTTTTTTTTTGCGCTCTCTTTTTTTCTTTTGCGCTGTTTTTTTTTTTTGTGAAAAATCACTATAATGGCGAGTGTCTCAAAACTCGTCTTAGCTCAAACTGACAGGATGGGCACGAAATTTTTTTTTGACCAATTTTTTTTTTTGACTGCCCGGACCCAAAAACTGGAAACGGGTCAAAAAAAAACTTCCTA
>NC_057810.1:334132298-334173885 GCF_018294505.1 Triticum aestivum
CTAAACGATGCCCTAAGGGCTGTATATATGGAGGAAGAGGGGGGGAATTTCGTGGCCCTTGGTGGAGGGGTCCGAAATCAACCCTATCTCTTGTTTCCCCACACATACGGACTCTAAAAATAGCCTATACTTATGTATTTCGAAATTACATGGGCCTGGCCCAATAATAAGGTGACGCAGCACCTAAAATAGCCTCGGGACGAAATTTATGAAGTGGCGTCTTGTATATTTCGTCCAAGGCTTCATGCACCCATTATGGTGGCTTCAAAGTCCTGAAATCATCACTTGTAACTCCGTTCTTGTTTCCCTTGCGCATGCCATCATCTCCATGCTTGTTCTTGCTCCAATGTTCATCCTTCTCCAAGCTAGGCCCTTCATTTGTAAGCAAAACAAATGTATCCAATTTAGGCAGCATCATATTATCATGAACATTAGAGTCATTACCAAGAAACGAAACTACCTGGTAATTTAGGTGGCGTGCACGAGCTCTAGTAATTGGTCCAGTATGTATAGCAGCAGGGGCTGTGGGTGTAACAATTGTATTGATGTCCTCATCACTCCTGGAGGGCCTTGTAGGCTTCGGCCTTAGCGGCTTTGGCACTCTCAAGAGCCGTTGCAAGCTCAGACTCTCGAGTCTTTGAGTCACGCTCCAGGCTCTCGTGTTTCTTCACGAGATCCTGGAGCTCTTGCTGTACCTCCGCCACCCGTGCCTCCTGTTTCTCTCGCTCGGTGCGCTCCGCAGCCGCATTGCGTTCGGCCACGGCCACCGCCTCCTTCAGGGTCGCCACCTCGTTAGTGGCCCCTGCAATACCCCAGTTATCCTTGTCATTTTTCTTGCAACCAAAATCCTTTTTTGTAAGGTACAATTTTCATAAGGTATTACTCACCTTCTTTTTCCTCGAGCTGCTTCTTGGCATGGCCGAGCTTGTTCTCGGAACGCTCGAGGTTTTCCTTCAAAGTTTTGACCTCCGCAGTCAGTGCGGCAGAGGTCAGCAGCACAGCCTGCAATCCCATATTGACATATTTTCATGACTCCTTCGATTATCTTTCTAAAGATCCTCAGTCCGGCTTTTCTTTCCGAACACCGAACCGAGCATCAGGGGCTACTGTCTATGCAGTACCATTTTACATATATTGAAATTCTTACCTCAAAGCCTATTAGAAGGCTGCTGCAGGCTTCGGTCAGCCCGCTCTTGGCGAGCTGAACCTTCTGAATCACCGCACTCATAACAGTGCGGTGTTCCTCTTTGATGGAGGTGCCGTTGAGCGCCTCCAGCAAATTATCCGGCACCTCCGGTTGGACGGAGGCAGCCGGCGTCGCGGTCTTGCCCTTCTTCCGAAGGGGTCGCCCGCCGGACTCCGGAGCCACTATGGGTTCCGGGGCTGTGTCCGGTGCAAAGTCCGGGAGGTTGTCCTACGACACCTCTGGGGCCCTCTCCTCCTGGTGGGTCCCTTCCAGGGATCCCACCTCGGCATCGTCCGCATCACGGGTGGTGGAGGCAGTCGGAAGAGAATCCATATCCGACGCCCCTAAGGACCCGCTCGACGAAGTGGGGAGATCATCCTTAGGCGGACTGCAGGGTTGTATGCGGCATTAGAAAGACATAATGTGGCAGAAAACGAAAACCTTGAAGTTATTCGGAAGTTCGGATACTTACGATCTCACCAGAGGCTTGGCCCTTGGAGGCCAGTTCTCGTCGTCGTCACTGGCATTGGCGGACAGTCCGGGGGAAGAGTTTTTCCGCTCTTGGACCCTTCGGCCTCCCTTGTTGGGGAGGCTTCCTTTTCTTCCCTCCCCCCGCTGGGGGAGAGTCTTCCTTCTTCTCCTCCTCGCCTTGGTGGGATGAGTCGGTCTCGGATTCATCGTCCGATAGCACCTGAAAACGGGAACTCTTCCGAGTCCCCGTGCCCTTCTTCTTGGCCTTCTTCTCCGGCACCACGTGGGGTGCCGGAGCCAGCAGCCCCGTTAGGCGGGCGTCAGCTGGGTCCTCTGGCAATGGGGCCGGACAGATAGCCTGTGCGGCCTTCTTCAGCCAGTCCTGTCAAAGGAAAGGGAGTTTAGATCCCGCATAGAGTCAAACTATGAATAACAAGCGTCCCGTAAAGGATAATATCACTTACCTCGTCAGCTGGACGCTGCGAGCTGAATCCGCGATCTTCGGTAGCGGATGCGGGAGGCTCGGTGCCCTTGAACAGCACCTTCCAGACCTCTTCGTACGTAGTGTCGAAGAGCCCATTCAAAGTCTGGTGCTGCGCCGGATCGAACTCCCACATATTGAAGCCCCGTCGTTGGCACGGGAGAATCCGGCGGATGAGCATGACCTGGACTACGTTGACAAGCTTGAGCTTCTTGTCCACCAGCTTCTGGATACAGGCTTGGATTCCGGTCAGCTCCTCCGAATCCCCCCAGATCCGGCCACTCTCTTTCCAGGAGGTGAGCCGTGTAGGGATGCCGGATCTGAATTCGGGGGCCGCTGCCCAATCAGAGTCACGCGGCTTGGTGATGTACAACCACCCCGATTGCCACCCCTTAATGGTTTCCACGAAAGTACCCTCCAGCCACGTAACGTGGGACATCCTGCCCACCATGGCGCCTCCGCTCTCCGCTTGGCTGCCCTTCACAACCTTCGGCTTGACATTGAAGGTCTTGAGCCACAAGCCGAAGTGGGGCTGGATGCAGAGGAAGGCCTCGCACACAACGATAAACGCCGAGATGTTGAGAATAAAATTCGGGGCCAGATCATGGAAATCTAGGCCGTAGTAGAACATGAGCCCCCGGACAAAGGGATGAAGTGGGAAGCCCAGTCCACGGAGGAAATGGGGAAGGAATACTACCCTCTCATGGGGCCTGGGGGTGGGGATGAGCTCTCCCTCGTTGGGGAGCCGATGCGCGATGTCGCTGGACAAGTATCCGACGCTGCGCAGCTTCTGGGTATGTCCCTCCGTGACGGAGGAGGCCATCCACTTGCCTCCCGCTCCGGACATATTTGGAGAAGGTTGAGGTGACATGTGCAGGCTTGGGCGCTAGAGCTCGAGTTTGCAGAGATGGATAAGCCAAGGAGGAAGAAGGCGCAGGTAAAAAGGTTGGATCTTTATCCCCTTATATGGGCGGACAGAAACACGCATCCCCACCGGCCTGGTAAAACTCGCTTATCTCCCAAGCGTCACAATCAATGGCGCGGTTGGGTTACCCACGTCCGTATTGATGGGAATCCCGGAATAAGGGGAACACGATCTCTGCTTTGACAAGACATGCCAAGGAAACCGCCTCGCTAAACGCGCTGAGATGGAACAATAAAAACAATTTGAAGGCTTGATCGTGGTGTGACGTTACGCCACAAAATACGTCAGCAGATTGAACTTGTGTAATATTATTCTCTCTATGGTTGTATGTGGAATTTATTTTGCAGAGCCGGACACTATCCGGGTGTTCACAATCTTCTATAAATTATTCAGAGGAGGAACCCGCCTTGCAATGCCGAAGACAACATGCGCGCCGGACTCGTTGTCATTGAAGCCTGGTTCAGGGGCTACTGAGGGAGTTCCGGACTAGGGGGTGTCCGGATAGCCGAACTATCATCATCAGCCGGACTCCAAGACTATGAAGATACAACATTGAAGACTTCGTCCCGTGTCCGGATGGGACTTTCCTTGGCGTGGAAGGCAAGCTTGGCGATACGGATATGTAGATCTCCTACCTTTGTAACCGACTCTGTGTAACCCTAGCCCTCTCCGATGTCTATATAAACCGGATGGCCTTAGTCCATAGGACGAACAACAATCATACCATAGGCTAGCTTCTAGGGTTTAGCCTCCTTGATCTCGTGGTAGATCTACTCTTGTAACCCACATCATCAATATTAATCAAGCAGGACGTAGGGTTTTACCTCCATCAAGAGGGCCCGAACCTGGGTAAAAACATCGTGTCCCTTGTCTCCTGTTACCATCCGCCTAGACGCACAGTTCGGGACCCCCTACCCGAGATCCGCCGGTTTTGACAGTGACACTTATCGTCCTGTTCACCGATTAGACTCTGAGTCAGCTCCAAACTAATGGTCAAACTTGAGTTTTTAAAAGGTTGTGGGGTACATATCGGGGCCGCAATCAATAGTATCTATCTACTATCTGGTTAATCTCATGTGTCTACTATGAGTTTCATGTTGGGTGGGAAACAAACAGCAAAGAAGCCATTATCTGTATTTTTTAACTGAAGCCATTATCTGCCTGCTATTATTGGTTTTGGGTCTATGCACAGATTGCTACCATCACTCTGGATTTCTGCATGCACTCCTTACATAATCTCAGTATGTTTTATTCCTATGCATGACAGTTATTGTAAACAATGGAACTGAACATGTAGAGCAAAAGAGACGAGCCTTGTGTGGCAATAAAATTTCATGCAGACATCGCTCCATGCTAGGCGCAAAGGCAGCCCGCCGCCACGCATTTCTGATTGTAATCGAGAGGAAGATATCTGTTCTGAGGGGGATTCAGAAGGAGAAGACAACTCCTATTTACCCCCTGAGGTCTTCGCTCTAACTTGGCATGCGGATGCTGGATATATCATGCATATGGTGCCTTGCATTGCTTACTTTATACATCAAATATGTCATCTGCTTAGTTTAGACATCCTTTGTGTGAATGCCATCTGTTTAGTTTATTGATCGTTTATGTGAATTATGCAACGCCATCTTGTTTAGCCAGGCATCGTATATGTGAATTTTGCAATGCCATCCTGCTTAGCCAGTCATCTTATATGTAAATTATATCAGGTCATCCTTTTTTTCATTACATATTACATTTGTCAACAATGTTAGTACATTGAACTGCTCTTCGTGTGCATCAGCCATTTGACACGGTGATGGCAAATTCTGGAGTGAAAACAAGGTCTTCAAAGCAGACTATGCTATCTGACGAAACGCATATCTCGCTGGTTACGGATAGCTCCTCAGAGGAGGATTCAGAGACAGATGACCAGTCCTATCCCCCCCCCCCGAGGTGTATGCTCTAACTTGGCAGGGTTATGTTGCTCATATCGTGCCTATGGTGTCTTGCATTGCTATGTCATTTGATTAGTTTAGACATGCTTTGTGTGAATGCCACCTGTTTAGTGTCTAATTACCATATATGTGAATTACGCATTGCCATCTTGTTGCAAGACATTATATATGTGAATTATACAATGCTATCTTGTTGCAAAGGCATTATATATGTGAATTATGCAATGTCATGTTGTTTAGCCAATCATCATGTATGTGAATTATATCATGCTATCATTTTTTTGTATTACGTGTTCCATTTGTCGACAACGTTTGTATAACTGTTCCTGTGCATCAGCCATTTGAAGCGGTGATGGAAGTATTCTGAGTGAAAACAAGGTATTCAGAGCAGACAATGCTACCTGCAGAAGCAGACATCTTGCTGGTTACAGAGAGCTCCTCAGAGGAGGATTCAGAGACTGATGACCAGTCCTATTTCCCCCCTGAGGTCTATGCTCAAACTTGGCAGGGTTATATTACCCATGTCATGCATGTTGTCTTGCATTGCTTAGTTTTTACATCATATATGGATTGCCATCTGCTTACTTGCTTACTATATAAATCATATATTTGAATTATATCATGCCATCATGTTTACATAGTACATACACATCATCTATCTAAATTATGGCATGGCAACCCATTTAATAAAGACATCATATAGTTATATCATCTCATCCTGTTTAGTGTTTACAGTCATCATATTTTGAATTATGGCATTCTATCCGTGAAAGTATGTGAATTATGGGATGCCAACCTATTTAATAAACACATTATATAGTTATATCATGTCATCCTGTTTACATAGTCATCATATTTTGAACTATGTATTTCCATCTTTTTTAGTTAGCCATCATAATGTGAAATTGTGTCTTGCTATCCTGTTTAGTTAGCCATCATATATGTGAAATTGTGTCATGCTATCATGTTTGGTTAGACAACATAAATATGAATTATTTCATGCCCTCTTTTATTCCCCACTATCCATTGCACCTGTCTATCATACAATGTCTATACTTTCCATTACTTTTCTCATTTATTAGCCATTTGAATTGGAGAGGGTGATGGCAGTATCTAAGGGAGTAACAACACGGTCTTCAGAAAAGATAGTGCTACCAGTTGATGCAGATAGAATCACGGTTGTACTTTCCCAAGGACCAGATCCACCACACATAACCCAGACTCTCGCAGATTGTACCCCTACCCAGTTGGACAGAGAACCAGCTACACCCCTTCTAACCCCCACCCCGGCAGATAGTAACCCAGTTCCAGCTGACACAGCACCGTCTCCACCAACGAGCACCCTAACACGAGCAGTTAGTAAGGGAACTGCAGTGCCCAAAGCATGAGGACCACCACTCCGAATCCCAACTCAACGCTTAAAGGAGAAGAAGATTTGTTCTCAGGTCAGGTTCTGTAGCTATGGTTCATACTCCTTTGCTCTTGCATTAATGTATTTACTCATACCAACTATTTTCAATTTGAAGGATGGAATTGAAACTCCAATGGCGCAACAGGTATGTTTTAAAACCTGTTTCTTTAATTGGTTTGCTGTTGTAACCTGCTCTATGTTGATTTCAGTTTCAATTGAATAAACAGTTATGTTCTCATGTCATGCACATTACAAGTGTTGTTATTGCTCTATAGTTTCCCACACTTATATTCTATCTATTCTGCTTTGTCTTGAACAAATATTGTTTTTTTGGACTATGTCTCTATCTTGATTTGGCAACAAAAACTAGAATGATATAGACCATAAAGTGACCATGGTACATAGATATATGTTTGTTTCATGCTGTTATCCTGTCCACTTTACTACTGAACTCATTTACCAAAATGAGTTTCATATACAACATGGTAAACCTGTGATGTGTCTGCTTGTTTCTCTTTTAGAATGCGGACAAAATATTGGAGAACAGTACCGCGTTATGCAATGGTAAAGGAAGTAATATAGATTAGGTTCAAGATAGTGAGACATCCCTGTTGGTCTCCAAGAAAGCTGATAAAAACTATCTTGACGACAGTGAGAGAACCCAAAAGTCATGTCTTGATGTGGCGTTCGAGTTACTGGCCACTACTGCTGGCACAAGCTCTTCGAACTCGTTGCCTGAATCAGTTTGTCTTTTTGAGTCTAAACTTCAAGTTGAAAGACATCGATCAGATGTGCTGCGACAGGAAGCTGAAGGACTGAGGAAGTCCCTGCAGAATTCAGATGCATATTTCCTGGTGCAACAACAAGCGCTGGAGGATTTAAGCGCCAATCAAGAGAAAGTTAATAAGCTTGCTAAGCATCTTGCCAGCATTATGGGTACCCAGGATATTGTGTCTTGAGATCTTCTGAAGTGGTTTCAGTTTTGGATTTGTTTTGCTGTGGCGTTTATTTGCGCTGGTCGCCAACTTTGAAAACCAGTGGATATGTGATAGAGGCAGAGGTGTCCCGTCTTTCGATGAGATGATGGATTTCGCTTTGGTGGAAGTCGACTTTGACGATCCGACTACGAACGTGCGAGGACGTCGCGCCTTAGCAATCGCTAAACCAACTCCGAGAGGTTATTGACCACGCCGGAGCACGATCAACCTGACCACGAGGGTCTGTTTCCTGCGAGCAAACGAAGAACAAGCAAGAAACTGAGATTGCAATCTGGATATTGCGAATATAAGATGAAAGCTTTATTGATCAAGGTGGGGTTCTGTGACGCCTTTGTCTGGTCGTTGAACACAAACGAAGTACGCGAAGTTGCAGCTATGGCGAACTTTTAATCTAAACAAAACCCAAAGTCTAAACGATGCCCTAAGGGCTGTATATATGGAGGAAGAGGGGGGAATTTCGTGGCCCTTGGTGGAGGGGTCCGAAATCAACCCTATCTCTTGTTTCCCCACACATACGGACTCTAAAAATAGCCTATACTTATGTATTTCGAAATTACATGGGCCTGGCCCAATAATAAGGTGACGCAGCACCTAAAATAGCCTCGGGACGAAATTTATGAAGTGGCATCTTGTATATTTCGTCCAAGGCTTCATGCACCCATTATGGTGGCTTCAAAGTCCTGAAATCATCACTTGTAACTCCGTTCTTGTTCCCCTTGCGCATGCCATCATCTCCACGCTTGTTCTTGCTCCAATGTTCATCCTTCTCCAAGCTAGGCCCTTCATTTGTAAGCAAAACAAATGTATCCAATTTAGGCAGCATCATATTCTCATGAACATTAGAATCATTACCAAGAAACGAAAGTACCTGGTAATTTAGTTGGCGTGCACGGGCTCTAGTAATTGGTCCAGTATGTATAGCAGCAGGGGCTGTGGGTGTAACAATTGTATTAATGTCCTCATCATCCTCCCCTTCTTGAAATGAAGTCGTCCTCGACGGAAGTTCATCTTCCTCACCCAAATAAGGCTTCAAATCTGCAATGTTAAAAGTGGGACTAACCCCAAAATCTGCAGGCAGCTCAAGTTTATATGCATTATCATTTATTTTCTCTAACACCTTAAAGGGACCATCAGCACGTGGCATTAGCTTTGATTTGCGCAAATCAGGAAATCTATCCTTACGCAAATGTAACCAAACAAGATCTCCAGGTGCAAACACAACATGTTTTCTACCCTTATCTCCAGCAAGTTTATATTTAGCATTCATACGCTCAATGGTTTCCTTAGTTAACTCATGCATTTTTAAAATCAATTCAGCACGTTGTTTAGCATCAAAATTAACCTTGTCCGAAGATGGAAGAGGCAACAAATCAATAGGTGCACGAGGTAGGAAACCATACACAACTTCAAAAGGGCACATCTTAGTAGTAGAACGCAATGAACGATTGTAAGCAAATTCAATATGAGGCAAGCATTCCTCCCACATTTTCTTATTATTCTTCAAAACAGCCCTAAGCATAGTAGACAACGTTCTATTGACTACTTCAGTTTGTCCATCAGTTTGGGGGTGACAAGTAGTACTAAAAAGCAGTTTAGTCCCCAACTTAGCCCATAAACATCTCCAAAAGTGGCTAAGAAATTTAGTATCACGATCTGAAACAATAGTATTTGGCACACCATGCAAGCGAATAATTTCACGAAAGAACAAATCAGCAACATTAACAGCATCATCGCTTTTATGACATGGTATAAAGTGTGCCATTTTCGAGAATCTATCCACGACAACAAATATGCTATCCCTCCCCTTCTTTGTACGAGGTAAACCTAAAACAAAGTCCATAGATATATCCTCCCAAGGAACACTAGGTACAGGCAAAGGCATATATAAACCATGAGGATTGAGTCGTGACTTAGCTTTTTGACATGTAGTGCAGCGAGCAATAAAACGCTCAACATCCCGTCTCATCTTTGGCCAAAAGAAATGTGTAGCAAGTACGTCCTCCGTCTTCTTCACGCCAAAGTGTCCCATTAATCCTCCTCCATGCGCCTCCTGCAACAACAAAAGACGAACGGAGCTAGCTGGAATGCATAGCTTGTTAGCACGAAACACAAATCCATCGTTAACAACAAACTTGTTCCACATTCTTCCTTCTTTACAATTCTGCATTACATCTTTAAAATCAGCATCATGCACATATTGATCTTTGATGGTCTCCAAACCAAATATTTTGAAGTCAAGTTGTGAAAGCACAGTATAGCGACGAGACAATGCATCAGCAATAACATTTTCTTTTCCCTTCTTGTGTTTAATGACATAAGGGAAAGTCTCAATGAATTCAACCCATTTAGCATGTCTACGATTCAATTTAGCTTGACTTTTAATATGTTTCAAAGATTCATGATCAGAATGTATAACAAATTCTTTGGGCCATAAATAATGTTGCCATGTTTCTAAAGTCCGAACAAGAGCATATAATTCTTTATCATAAGTAGAATAATTTAGACTAGGCCCACTCAATTTTTCAGAAAAGTATGCAACAGGTTTGCCATCTTGTAATAACACACCGCCTAATCCAATTCCACTAGCATCACATTCAAGCTCAAAAGTCTTATTAAAATCAGGAAGTTGGAGTAAAGGAGCATGTGTCAACTTATCTTTCAATACCGTGAAAGCTTCTTCCTGTGCGGTACCCCAAAGAAAAGGCACATCTTTCTTTGTAAGCTCATTGAGAGGTGCAGCAATGGTGCTGAAATCTCTCACAAAACGCCTATAGAATCCAGCGAGGCCAAGAAAACTCCTCACTTGTGTGACCGTTTTGGGCTGCGGCCAACTCTCAATAGCTTCAATCTTGGCTTTATCAACTTCAATTCCCTGTGGAGTAACAACATAGCCAAGAAAAGATACTCGGTCGGTGCAAAAGGTGCACTTCCCAAGGTTACCAAACAAACGTGCATCACGTAGAGCAATAAAAACAGCACGTAAATGTTCCAAATGTTCCTCCAAAGAACTGCTATAAATCAATATGTCATCAAAGTAAACTACCACAAATCGTCCAATGAAAGCACGTAAAACTTCGTTCATTAATCTCATGAAAGTACTAGGTGCATTAGTTAACCCAAAAGGCATGACTAACCACTCATATAATCCAAACTTAGTTTTAAATGCTTTTTCCATTCATCTCCCAATTTCATACGAATTTGATGGTAGCCACTACGCAAATCAACTTTGGAGAATATTGTAGAGCCACTCAATTCATCAAGCATATCATCTAGCCTAGGAATAGGATGACGATAATGAATAGTAATATTATTAATGCCTCTACAATCAACACACATACGTGATGTACCATCCTTTTTCGGCACTAGAATAATAGGAACAGCACAAGGACTAAGGGATTCGCGTATATAACCTTTGTCGGGAAGCTCTTGTACTCGACGCATAATCTCCTTCGTCTCCTCTGGATTGGTATGGTATGGTGCACGGTTTGGCAGTGAAGCACCGGGAAGTAAGTCAATCTGATGCTCAATCCCTCGAATAGGCGGTAATCCCGGTGGCACGTCTTGTGGAAAAACGTCAGCGAACTCCTGCAAAATGTTAGTGACAGCAGGAGGCAAAGAGGAAGGCACGTCCTCGAATGAAAATAATGCCTCTTTGCACACAAAAGCATAGCAAACAGATTTGCTGAAATCTAGCTCATCAATATCAGATTTGGTGGCAAATAAACATGCACTTTTCAATTTAATTTCAGAAGCAACACTAGATGGTTTATTATTAGGCTTCATTTGTTGCTCAAATTCTTTTGCCACAATCTGATTTTCACTCTTATTCTTCTCCTGTTGTGCTTTATTAGCTCTATTAATATCATCTTTCAAAATGGAATCAGGAGTCATAGGAAGCAAAGTAATATTTTTATCCTTATGAACAAGAGTATAGTGATTGTTTCTACCATGGTGTACAGAATTTTTATCAAATTGCCATGGTCTACCAAGTAATAAGGAACATGCTTGCATAGGTACCGCATCACAATCAACATAATCAGCATATGTAGAGATACTAAAATGCACACGAACAGTACGTGTTACCTTAACCTTGCCGCTGTTGTTGAACCATTGGATGTAGTAAGGATGTGGATGTGGTCTTGTGGTGAGAGAAAGCTTCTCCACCATCTCCATGCTAGCCAAATTGTTGCAGCTCCCTCCGTCTATTATGACGCGCACAGAACATTCCTTCACAACTCCCTTGGTATGGAACAAATTGTGCCTCTGATTTTGCTCAGCTTGTGTGACCTGCACACTCAAAACACGTTGAGCAACTAAACATTCATACCTGTCAGCGTCTTCAGGAGACATGTATTGCGTCTCATGATCAGAATCATCTCCACCATGTTCTTCACGTGTAATAAGAGCCAAAGTCTCCTCATCATAGTCACTAGCGGACTCATATCCACCATCCGCGGTAGCAATCATCACACGCGGAGATTTGCATTCTCTCGCATAATGACCTCCTCCCTTACAACGACGACAAATAATATCACTTGTGTGCCCTGTTGATGCCATGGAAGAAGAAGAACGCTGTGCAGGCCCCGCAGGTGCGCTCTTGGCAGATAATGGTGGTTGTGCCTATTTTCTTGTATCACGGCTGGAGGTGGCACCGGATGGAGGTGCTGGTGCAGTTGAAGTAGAAGATGCACGTGGCGTCCATGATGAAGGTCGGCCTGCAGAAAAGTTAGTTCGCCCCAATGCTTGTCGATCCTGCACTTCACGTTCAGCTTTACAAGCAAGATGGAATAAACGAGTGATATTAGTATACTCCTTATAGTCTAGAATGGTCTGAATCTCTCTATTTAATCCACCCAGAAAACGTGCAAGCATAGCTTCATTCTCCTCAACAATACCACATCTAATCATGCCAGTTTGTAATTCCTGATAATATTCTTCTACAGAATTTTTTCCTTGTCTTAAACGCTGCAATTTTTGAAGCAATTCACGTTGATAATATGGTGGAACCCAACGCGTACGCATAGCAGTTTTCAAAGCAGCCCAAGTAGTTGGAATAGGATATAATCTACAATGTTCAGACCACCATACACATGCAAAACTAGTGAAAGCACAAACAGCAGCAACAACTCGTCTCTCCTCAGGATATTGTAAACATGTAAATCGTTGTTCAGTTTCTAACTCCCAAGTAAGATATATATCAGGAACATATCTACCCTCAAATGGTGGAATATTCAATTTCAGTTTAGGAATATGGACATGATCTCGTACCTGAGGTGGTGGTGCAGGCCTACCATTACGAATATATACCTGAGGTCGACCTGCTGGTGGTGGTACAGGTGGCTGCACGTAGGTGTTGATTTTGATCAACCTCATCCTCATAATCTCCCACATAATCATCCTCCTCCACATCAGCAGCAGGAGCCATAGAAGTATCAACAGCAGCACCAACAGTTTGGCCAAACGCAAGAGGAACACGGCTTGCTCGGCGGAGGTCTGCTTCGCGACGTGGAGGTAGTCGTTGTTGTTGTTGTTGGAGAGGTGCGTTAGGTGCAGCGGGTGGTGGTGGTGGAAGACGCGCGAGCAATTCATTAAACTTGTTATCGAGCTTTGTTTCGAACGTCTTCTCAAGGCCAGTGATCTTCTCCATGGCCTCTTCAAAATTGTTCAGCACATCTTGCACCTGTTCAGTCATCATTTGCTGAAACTTATCATGAAGCTCCTTGTTCGATAAATTCTCCCAGTCAATCTCGTCGGCTTGTGATCCTGGCATGGTTAGCAGCAATAGAAACACACAAGAATATGATCCTACAGACTACGAACAAGTGGTGGTGGTGGGTGTCACAAATCCGTCAAGCAAATCTCAAATTCTTACCAGTTCTTACCCAGCAGCAGGCGGTGATCGGCAACCGTTGTAGTCAAAAACTCTCAAAGCTTGGATAGAGCGATTACCAGGGAGAGTCAAACGCACGACGTAGATGTATGTGGAGCTGGGAAGGCTTATAATATGGTAGCAAAAAGGGTCAGCAATAATGATAGAGGCAAAGGTGTCCCGTCTTTCGATGAGATGATGGATTTCGCTTTGGTGGAAGTCGACTTTGACGATCCGACTACGAACGTGCGAGGACGTCGCGCCTTAGCAATCGCTAAACCAACTCCGAGAGGTTATTGACCACGCCGGAGCACGATCAACCTGACCACGAGGGTCTGTTTCCTGCGAGCAAACGAAGAACAAGCAAGAAACTGAGATTGCAATCTGGATATTGCGAATATAAGATGAAAGCTTTATTGATCAAGGTGGGGTTCTGTGACGCCTTTGTCTGGTCGTTGAACACAAACGAAGTACGCGAAGTTGCAGCTATGGCGAACTTTTAATCTAAACAAAACCCAAGGAAAAGCTACTAGATGGATCTACTTATATAGGAGCAAGGGGTGGCGGCCAAGGAGGTGGGAGGACGTCCCAAGGCAGCCTAAAACTAAATCTAGGTCGTACAAGGCCAATGGGCCCAAGTGGAGGTGATGTAACACCTTTGGACTTGTAGTTTGACTCGGATTCTGCTACAGCATCAGATTGTTTCGTCCACAACTCAACGCTCCGGACGAATTTGAAGGTGATTCCAATTGGGTTGGAAAGTGCACGAAATCTAGTTTCCAACAAAAAAAGAATCACCCAATTCGGAGTCCGTATGAAAAACTTGTGTGCGTTTTGAGTCAGGTGTGTCTGTGCAGTCCGAATCTGAATCCAGAACGTGAGAGACTTGGACTCTATCTTCTCTTGGGCCAAAAGTGACGTGAGAGAACTTTTTGGACAGCAAATAAACATCTCTTTCTTCCTTATCTTCATATGTGGATTGTACAAATGTCCCATACACCTGCAATTAGACAAAACACAAAAGTGTGTGAAGTATTTTTGTTCTGGATAACATAAATAGATTATTGAATAGTTTGCACTAGAAATCACCTGACAAATATGCATATATGCAATATTTTTGGTCATATCCAAGGTAGCCATGTCCTCATCAGAAAGCTTCTCCACCATCTCCATGCTAGCCAAGTTGTTGCAGCTCCCTCCGTCTATTATGACGCGCACAGAACGTTCCTTCACAACTCCCTTGGTATGGAACAAATTGTGCCTCTGATTTTGCTCAGCTTGTGTGACCTGCACACTCAAAACACGTTGAGCAACTAAACATTCATACCTGTCAGCGTCTTCAGGAGCCATGTATTGTGTCTCATGATCAGAATCATCTCCACCATGTTCTTCACGTGTAATAAGAGCCAATGTCTCCTCATCATAGTCACTAGCGGACTCATATCCACCATCCGCGGTAGCAATCATCACACGCGGAGATTTGCATTCCCTCGCATAATGACCTCCTCCCTTACAACAACGACAAATAATATCACTTGTGTGCCCTGTTGATGCCATGGAAGAAGAAGAACGCTGTGCAGGCCCCGCAGGTGCGCTCTTGGCAGATAATGGTGGTTGTGCCTGTTTTCTTGTATCACGGCTGGAGGTGGCACCGGATGGAGGTGCTGGTGCAGTTGAAGTAGAAGATGCACGTGGTGTCCATGATGAAGGTCGTCCTGCAGAAAAGTTAGTTCGCCCCAATGCTTGTCGATCCTGCACTTCACGTTCAGCTTTACAAGCAAGATGGAATAAACGAGTGATATTAGTATACTCCTTATAGTCTAGAATGGTCTGAATCTCTCTATTTAATCCACCCAGAAAACGTGCAAGCATAGCTTCATTCTCCTCAACAATACCACATCTAATCATGCCAGTTTGTAATTCCTGATAATATTCTTCTACAGAATTTTTTCCTTGTCTTAAACGCTGCAATTTTTGAAGCAATTCACGTTGATAATATGGTGGAACACAACGCGTACGCATAGCAGTTTTCAAAGCAGCCCAAGTAGTTGGAATAGGATATAATCTACAATGTTCAGACCACCATACACATGCAAAACTAGTGAAAGCACAAACAGCAGCAGCAACTCGTCTCTCCTCAGGATATTGTAAACATGTAAATCGTTGTTCAGTTTCTAACTCCCAAGTAAGATATATATCAGGAACATATCTACCCTCAAATGGTGGAATATTCAATTTCAGTTTAGGAATATGGACATCATCTCGTACCTGAGGTGGTGGTGCAGGCCTACCATTACGAATATATACCTGAGGTCGACCTGCTGGTGGCGGTACAGGTGGCTGCACGTAGTGTTGATTTTGATCAACCTCATCCTCATAATCTCCCACATAATCATCCTCCTCCGCATCAGCAGCAGGAGCCACAGAAGTATCAACAGCAGCACCAACAGTTTGGCCAAACGCAAGAGGAGCACGGCTTGCTCGGCGGAGGTCTGCTTCGCGACGTGGAGGTAGTCGTTGTTGTTGTTGTTGGAGAGGTGCGTTAGGTGCAGCGGGTGGTGGTGGTGGAAGACGCGCGAGCAATTCATTAAACTTGTTATCGAGCTTTGTTTCGAACGTCTTCTCAAGGCCAGTGATCTTCTGCATGGCCTCTTCAAAATTGTTCAGCACATCTTGCACCTGTTCAGTCATCATTTGCTGAAACTTATCATGAAGCTCCTTGTTCGATAAATTCTCCCAGTCAATCTCGTCGGCTTGTGATCCTGGCATGGTTAGCAGCAATAGAAACACACAAGAATATGATCCTACAGACTACGAACAAGTGGTGGTGGTGGGTGTCACAAATCCGTCAAGCAAATCTCAAATTCTTACCAGTTCTTACCCAGCAGCAGGCGGTGATCGGCAACCGTTGTAGTCAAAAACTCTCAAAGCTTGGATAGAGCGATTACCAGGGAGAGTCAAACGCACGACGTAGATGTATGTGGAGCTGGGAAGGCTTATAATATGGTAGCAAAAAGGGTCAGCAATAATCAATTCAGAGATGCAAAGTTGAATAAACGCTCAACGACGGTACTGTGCTGGTCCTAGGCTAGACTGTGCTAGAGACGCGAGCCTAGAACACTAACAAAATCACGGCGCGGCACGTAAACAAAGGAAAAGCACACTCTGGAATTTTTTTTTCGCTCTTTTTTTTGCGCTCTCTTTTTTTTTGCGCTGCTTTTTTTTTGCGCTCTCTTTTTTTTTTGCGCTGCTTTTTTTTGCGAAAAATCACTATAATGGCGAGTGTCTCAAAACTCATCTTAGCTCAAACTGACAGGATGGGCACGAAATTTTTTCGACTAATTTTTTTTTGACTGCCCGGGCCCAAAATCTGGAAACGGGTCAAAAAAAACTTCCTATAATGGCACCTGTCTCAAAACACTCAGAAACACCTAAAAATAGTATAGCCAGAAATTTTTTCGAAAAATGCGTTTTCGAAAAATTTTGGGCCTAAACGGAGCGTGGCTACCCGACTCTTTTTTTTCCCGAGACCTACTCCGGCAAGGAAACACGAATCGGAATCTAGAGGGATCTCGAAAACAAACCTAATATGACAAGAACTCGGATTGGTGGTGGATATATGGTGGTAGATGGCAGCGGTGGTGGTATATGACAGCTATGGTGGTATATGGATACGGATTCGAAGCGGTGGCGGATAAACGGTGGTGGTAGATGGCAGGGGCGATGATGATGGTGCGGCGGCGGCGTGACAACTTATGACCAGAACTCGAAACTCTAAAAGACTAGACTCTAAAACCAGCAACTAGACCGACGATGCAACCGCAAATTCAACAAAGCAAAACCCTAAAAAGATTATGCAAAGGCTCAGATTGGTTCGGATATGATAAACTAACCCTAATTTTTTTTGTGTGGCTTTTTCGTGGACTGTAGGTATGAAGAACAGACTCGATCTAAACGACGAAAAACTGTAAAATCTCACCGAGCAACCTGGAAATCTGATACCACTTGATAGAGGCAGAGGTGTCCCGTCTTTCGATGAGATGATGGATTTCGCTTTGGTGGAAGTCGACTTTGACGATCCGACTACGAACGTGCGAGGACGTCGCGCCTTAGCAATCGCTAAACCAACTCCGAGAGGTTATTGACCACGCCGGAGCACGATCAACCTGACCACGAGGGTCTGTTTCCTGCGAGCAAACGAAGAACAAGCAAGAAACTGAGATTGCAATTTGGATATTGCAAATATAAGATGAAAGCTTTATTGATCAAGGTGGGGTTCTGTGACGCCTTTGTCTGGTCGTTGAACACAAACGAAGTACGCGAAGTTGCAGCTATGGCGAACTTTTAATCTAAACAAAACCCAAAGTCTAAACGATGCCCTAAGGGCTGTATATATGGAGGAAGAGGGGGGAATTTCGTGGCCCTTGGTGGAGGGGTCCGAAATCAACCCTATCCCTTGTTTCCCCACACATACGGACTCTAAAAATAGCCTATACTTATGTATTTCGAAATTACATGGGCCTGGCCCAATAATAAGGTGACGCAGCACCTAAAATAGCCTCGGGACGAAATTTATGAAGTGGCATCTTGTATATTTCGTCCAAGGCTTCATGCACCCATTATGGTGGCTTCAAAGTCCTGAAATCATCACTTGTAACTCCGTTCTTGTTCCCCTTGCGCATGCCATCATCTCCATGCTTGTTCTTGCTCCAATGTTCATCCTTCTCCAAGCTAGGCCCTTCATTTGTAAGCAAAACAAATGTATCCAATTTAGGCAGCATCATATTCTCATGAACATTAGAATCATTACCAAGAAACGAAAGTACCTGGTAATTTAGTTGGCGTGCACGAGCTCTAGTAATTGGTCCAGTATGTATAGCAGCAGGGGCTGTGGGTGTAACAATTGTATTGATGTCCTCATCAGAAGTTGATAAAGACAAGATTGAAGCTATTGAGAGTTGGCCGCAACCCAAAACGGTCACACAAGTGAGGAGTTTTCTTGGCCTCGCTGGATTCTATAGGCATTTTGTGAGAGATTTCAGCACCATTGCTGCACCTCTCAATGAGCTTACAAAGAAAGATGTGCCTTTTCTTTGGGGTACCGCACAGGAAGAAGCCTTCACGGTATTGAAAGATAAGTTGACACATGCTCCTTTACTCCAACTTCCTGATTTTAATAAGACTTTTGAGCTTGAATGTGATGCTAGTGGAATTGGATTAGGAGGTGTGTTATTACAAGATGGCAAACCTGTTGCATACTTTTCTGAAAAATTGAGTGGGCCTAGTCTGAATTATTCTACTTATGATAAAGAATTATATGCTCTTGTTCGGACTTTAGAAACATGGCAACATTATTTATGGCCCAAAGAATTTGTTATACATTCTGATCATGAATCTTTGAAACATATTAAAAGTCAAGCTAAACTGAATCGTAGACATGCTAAATGGGTTGAATTCATTGAGACTTTCCCTTATGTCATTAAACACAAGAGGGGAAAAGAAAATGTTATTGCTGATGCATTGTCTCGTCGCTATACTATGCTTTCACAACTTGACTTCAAAATATTTGGTTTACAGACCATCAAAGATCAATATGTGCATGATGCTGATTTTAAAAATGTAATGCAGAATTGTAAAGAAGGAAGAATGTGGAACAAGTTTGTCGTTAACGATGGATTTGTGTTTCGTGCTAACAAGCTATGCATTCCAGCTAGCTCCGTTCGTTTTTTGTTGTTGCAGGAGGCGCATGGAGGAGGATTAATGGGACACTTTGGCGTGAAGAAGACGGAGGACGTACTTGCTACACATTTCTTTTGGCCAAAGATGAGACGGGATGTTGAGCGTTTTATTGCTCGATGCACTACATGTCAAAAAGCTAAGTCACGACTCAATCCTCATGGTTTATATATGCCTTTGCCTGTACCTAGTGTTCCTTGGGAGGATATATCTATGGACTTTGTTTTAGGTTTACCTCGAACAAAGAAGGGGAGGGATAGCATATTTGTTGTCGTGGATAGATTCTCGAAAATGGCACACTTTATACCATGTCATAAAAGCGATGATGCTGTTAATGTTGCTGATTTGTTCTTTCGTGAAATTATTCGCTTGCATGGTGTGCCAAATACTATTGTTTCAGATCGTGATACTAAATTTCTTAGCCACTTTTGGAGATGTTTATGGGCTAAGTTGGGGACTAAACTGCTTTTTAGTACTACTTGTTGATAGAGGCAAAGGTGTCCCGTCTTTCGATGAGATGGTGGATTTCGCTTTGGTGGAAGTCGACTTTGACGATCCGACTACGAACGTGCGAGGACGTCGCACCTTAGCAATCGCTAAACCAACTCCGAGAGGTTATTGACCACGCCGGAGCACGATCAACCTGACCACGAGGGTCTGTTTCCTGCGAGCAAACGAAGAACAAGCAAGAAACTGAGATTGCAATCTGGATATTGCGAATATAAGATGAAAGCTTTATTGATCAAGGTGGGGTTCTGTGACGCCTTTGTCTGGTCGTTGAACACAAACGAAGTACGCGAAGTTGCAGCTATGGCGAACTTTTAATCTAAACAAAACCCAAAGTCTAAACGATGCCCTAAGGGCTGTATATATGGAGGAAGAGGGGGGAATTTCGTGGCCCTTGGTGGAGGGGTCCGAAATCAACCCTATCTCTTGTTTCCCCACACATACGGACTCTAAAAATAGCCTATACTTATGTATTTCGAAATTACATGGGCCTGGCCCAATAATAAGGTGACGCAGCACCTAAAATAGCCTCGGGACGAAATTTATGAACTGGCATCTTGTATATTTCGTCCAAGGCTTCATGCACCCATTATGGTGGCTTCAAAGTCCTGAAATCATCACTTGTAACTCCGTTCTTGTTCCCCTTGCGCATGCCATCATCTCCATGCTTGTTCTTGCTCCAATGTTCATCCTTCTCCAAGCTAGGCCCTTCATTTGTAAGCAAAACAAATGTATCCAATTTAGGCAGCATCATATTCTCATGAACATTAGAATCATTACCAAGAAACGAAAGTACCTGGTAATTTAGTTGGCGTGCACGGGCTCTAGTAATTGGTCCAGTATGTATAGCAGCAGGGGCTGTGGGTGTAACAATTGTATTGATGTCCTCATCAATATGATATGCTGCTTTGTTCCCTATATCTGCATTCGTGGCGAATTTTGATGCCCAGTGGATGTAATATGTGTAATAGTCGTGATAGCCTAGCGTTAGTTGCTTGCTTATTTATTTCCTTGTTGTCTTGTTTATTTGTTTGCTTGTAGTCATTGCAGTTTTTTTTCCGCGGTTTGCTAGTGGCCGCAATAACCTATTTTCTAAAACTAGGCCACAATAACCATGGGCTAATATTTATTGTAGTGACACTGGGCCTCCTACGGGTCGTAGAAACAACAGGCCTTCTATGGGTCGTAGAAACAATGGGCCTTCTACGGGCCGTAGAAACAATGGGCCTTCTACGGGCCGTAGAAACAATGGGCCTTCTAGGGCCGTATCATCAATGGGCCATATAGGGGCAGTATGATCGATTGGCCAAACATGGGTCAAACAGACCGCATTATGGCCGTAAACGGGCTAGAGTTGGAATCGTCCGTTCATGGGCCGACCATAACGGGCCATCGTTAATAGGCCGTATTTGATGACGCTAGGAAAACGGCCCAATGTATTAACGGACCACAAACGGGCCGACTGTAACGACGGACTGAATTTGGCCCACAAGCAAAAAATGACAGTAACGGGCCATAAGTAAACGAATGCTGGAAATGAGCCCAAGAATAAATGGGCTCTGAGAGGCCGAAAGATAACATGGGCTAGAAACGGCCCAACAAAATAATGGGCCGTTAATGGGTATAAAGTGATACACTGTTCATTACGGGCCAGTTTCACCATGGGCCGTTAATGGGTGTAAAGTGATACACAGTTCATTACGGGCCAGTTTCACCACGGGCCGTTAATAGGCCATGATTTACAAAGGGCCTCATATGGGCCGAAAGACGTCATGGGCCATACATGGGCCAGAAGTGGAAACGGGCTGGAATCATACTGGATGTCCCAGATGACGCTACTGGGCCTAATTCGGATAGGGCGTAACGGGCCTTGGGCTAGCAGGCTGTAAATGGGCTATATGCGAACATG
Organism: Triticum aestivum; assembly: GCF_018294505.1. Classification (NCBI taxonomy): domain Eukaryota; kingdom Viridiplantae; phylum Streptophyta; class Magnoliopsida; order Poales; family Poaceae; genus Triticum; species Triticum aestivum. The sequence continues at coordinate 334,153,729 of NC_057810.1, forward strand.
CCGTTAACAGGCTTTCCATGGGCCGGCCTGCCACCTTTTGACCAAGTCAAACGGGCCGTCCTTTTCACACGAATGGGCCTCTGTTGGGCCATGCCACGTGTTGACGTATCATAGGCACCTTCTGTCCAATGAGTGGATGCCATCTATCCCAACGATGAGCCGGCATGTGTATCCTCCAGCCAATGATGATTTTACACGTGGAAAATCCCCATTGGTCGGGGCTGTTAATGGGTTATCGGATCCCAAACCTGACCCGATAGCTTAATAGCGTTCCGTTATGGTGGATGCCACGTGTCGGTCACCCTTGACAAAAGCACTTCTGTGACGCACGATTTATCGCCATGGAAGTGGACACTTCCGTGATGATAATTTTAGTAATGTCATGGAACACTTCTACGACAGCACATGTATGACTATCTTGATTCTGTCATAAAATCTTCATGGATGTACATGCATGACAAAAAACGCGACCTACTGTGACAAACATGTATCATCACAGAAGTTTATTTTTTTTTGTAGTGCACTAGCGTGCTTAGCATGGAAGATATTGATAACTGAAGGTCGTGAAGTGAGTGAGAAGGGTGCATGTCTCAAAATATCATTTACCTCTGTTTTAAGAACTTGAGCCCTTGCACCTCGGCAAATCACTGCTTCCCTCTACGAAGGGACTATCCATTTACTTTTATGTTGTGTCATCACCTTCTCAAATAAGCGCCAGAACCTGAGAGCACTACTGTCATGCTGATGCATTGTGTATAGCTAATGTTGGGTGCATCATGACTGGATCTTTTCTACCATGAATTACAATGTTTAGTCGCTGCTTGATCTTTGGGGGTGCTCTGCATTTATGTCTCAGAAAGGGCTAGTGAGATACCACTATTGTCATATTATATCATGGTTGTTTTGACAACGTGGTGCTATTTGTGATATCTTATGATTGCTCTCTAGTTGTTTATGTCATTGATACGAGTTAATACAATTTTTAAGAGTTATTGTCGACATGGTTAGTTATAATCCTTGCTGAAAACCTGGGTGCTGTTTAAGCTTATTTATGAAACAAGAGCAAAAGAGTTCGTAAAACTTTTTATTTTTCACTTTCAGTTTATCAACCAAATTTCTTGAGGACAAGAAAAGGTTTATGCTTGGGGGAGTTGATACATCTCCAACGTATCTACTTTTCCTAACGCTTTTCCTCTTGTTTTGGACTCTAATTTGCATGATATGAATGGAACTAACCCCGGACTGATGATGTTTTCAGCAGAACTACCATGGTGTTGTTTTTGTGTAGATATAAAAGTTCTCAGAATGGAATGAAACTTTGCGAAGATTTTTTATATCAAATAAGAGAATTTCTAAAGCCAGGAGGTACCTGAGGGGGGAACCTGGGTGGGCACAACCCACTAGGGCACGCTAGCCCCTCAAGCGCACCCTGGTGGGTGCTGCCCACCTAGTGGCCCCGCTGACCCTCAAACCGACGCTATAAAATCCCATATTTCCAGAAAAAAATCAGAGAGAAAGAATTATTGTGTTTCACGAGACGGATCCGCCACCATCTCCTGTTCTTCATCGGGAGGCCAGATCTGGAGTCCATTTGGGGCTCCGAAGAGGGGGATCTTCGATCTTCGTCATCACCAACACATCTCCATCGCCAATTCCATGATGCTCCCCACCTGGATTGAGTAATTCCTTCGTAGGCTCGCTGGTGGGTGAGGAGTTGGATAAGATTCATCATGTAATCGAGATAGTTTTGTTAGGTCCTGATCCCTAGTATCCACTATGTTCTAAGATTGATGTTGCTATGACTTTGCCATGCTTAATGCTTTTCACTTTGGGCCCGGGTGCCATGATTTCAGATCTGAACCGTTTATGTTATCGCCATTATATCCATGTTCTAGAGCCGATCTTGCAAGTTATAGTCACCTACTACGTGTTATGATCCGGCAACCCCGGAGTGACAATAGTCGGGACCACTCCCTATGATGACCGTAGTTTGAGGAGTTCATGTATTCACTGTGTGCTAATGCTTTGTTCTGGTTCTCTATTAAAAGGAGGCCTTAATATCCCTTAGTTTCCAATAGGAACCCGCTGCCACGGGAGTGTAGGATAAAAGATGTCATGCAAGTTCTTTCCATAAGCACGTATGACTATTTAAGGAATACATGCCTACATTGTATTTATGAACTAGAGCTAGTGCCGTATCGCCCTAGATTATAACTGTCTCATGATGAATATCATGCAACGAGTCACCGATCCAATGCCTACAAATTTATCTTATATTGTTCTTGCTAAGTTACTACTGTTGCTACTTCTATCGTTACTGCTACAATATCACTACTATCACTGTTATTGTTACCGTTACTACTGCTGCTATCATCAAAACTATCATACTACTGTGCTACTAATCACTTTGCTGGAGATAATTCATCTCCAGGTGTGGTTGAATTGACAACTCAGCTGCTAATACCTTCAAATATTCTTTGGCTCCCCTTGTGTCGAATCTATAAATTTGGGTTGAATACTCCACCATGGAAAACTGTTGCGATCCCCTATACTTGTGGGTTATCAAGTGCATGTGCATCTACTACAGTATCATTGCTTGTGTGTGCCTGTGTGGACTAGTTTTGTAGCTTGTTTGCTGTGTGCTTTATTGCAATCGATCATTTTCTCGTGCTTCTTTATTTGTGTCTTCGGTGTTACCCCCTTATGGAAATTGCTCATCCGAAGAAGCCGTGAGAAATACAGATATATACCAAAGGAACTCAGTTAAAAGCAATGAGATTTTCAGCTGACAGCATCGTATTGCAGACATCCGGTCTGAATACAAGTATAGTCTGCTCAGATTCTCAGTAACCAGTACCTGTCAGAGATATATCTTTATTGCAGTAATTAGTAAATCAGCAAGAGAACAAAATTGGATCCAAGTCCAACCGTGCATTTCCAGTCAGAGGTATGGTCCGTACTCGATGATTTATTCTGCCATGAGTCAAATTTGAAGCATGCGACACCCTGAAGTCAGTCCGGATATGCAATGACTTTGGCAAGAAGGATGGTCAGAGAAATTATTGTCATAAAAGTAATCCGCAGCCGGAATGAGAAGAATATATATGTTAAACCATTCACAAAGAAGGTCAGTCCAGTCCTTCTCCACAATTTATGAGCAAAGCGTACAAGACACGATTCACCAGTCTGCAGCAGAAAGGTATGAGTGGATTCTAGTGTAAGATAATCAGTCATTTCAATTGGATACTACAAAAGTTTCTGGCATAAGTTACCGAGTCTTCCCTAGTAAGTTTATAAGGGGGGAAGCTTATGAGGTACGGTGCCCAGTCTATCTCAGCAAGATATCCGCAGAAAGCTTCGAGCACAAGCTATCCAGTCTTCCGCAGCATGATACCTCGATGGATTTCGAAGCAAGCTGCCTAGTATTCTTTAGTATGGCACTGGTACAAGACAATAAACAATGGATTGTCAGCATATGGCAGTGTTTTCCAAGTGGCAAATCTGCAACAGTTAAGTCAGACACAAGAATCAGTCAGAACAAAGGTATACCTCCAGAATCAGATATTTCTTCATACAGTGAGTATGATGTCATGTTCATGCGAGTCTCTTGCACAAGGAAGAATTCAGGGTATGCATCCAACAACCTCACTCGATATGTAAGTGAAGGAAAACTAGTGGGTGATGCAAGAATTGACAAGTCCCAAGGAAAGACAATATCTAGATATCATCTTGGTAGTAATTCTCGAGATCAGCCCCACTCGTCTGACAAGGTGATGCTATTAATCCAGTCACAGTCTGGTATAATCAACAACAGTATAGGGATCTGTATAAGCATACATGAACCGGATAAATATCCCGAGGCTCAAGACATGGACAAGACCAAGGTATGATTGCAAGGTATTGCCCTTGACAAAACTCAAGGCCGCGAGAATAATCAAGGCTATATAAGGCGCAGCTCTTTCGTTCAAGGATCCCGAGGCTGCTTCCTGAGGAGAGGTTATCTCTAGAATTGCACCCACCTCGCGAGGCGCGCGGTGATGTGAGCCATGATGACCAAGACCAGGAGAGTGCCAGTGGGTAGAGGAGAGGCCAATTTCCTCTATGGTGCTAAGGAGGCAAGGACGTACGTGGGTTTCCAAGGAATCCCCCCAAAGGTTTCCGTTCTAGTGCAACAATACCAGGACTGCTGGCTCGGTAGGACGGAGGTCATCATCGAGCCCACCTACGCGTCATGGTAGCAACTTTGCAGGCGAAGACCGCCCTTAGTCAGGATAGGGTGTACACTTATCCCCCTTCAGAATTGGCCACTGTGGTATCCCTTCCCGCCTAAACTATGATGGGAGAGGGCCAAGGCCACTATAAATATAGTCTAGTCTCCACCGTAGAGGGGGGGAGGGGTCGCTTCTTGAGCTCTCAAGAGGCAGTTCATCCTTATAGCAGTTCACACTCATCCTCCTCGCAAGGCAATCCACCACAAAGGAGTAGGGGTTTACGCAAGTGGCCCGAACCTGGGTAAACCACCGTGTCTGATTACTCTCCCTTCTTGCACGAGCACGACGGAGCATTGCCGTGAGATAGCGAGCGGCAAGCAGTAGCGTCGCGAGGTTCTTCATGCGCACCCCAGAGTTCAAAAATTTCTTGGTTCCACAGAGCCCCGATTACGACATTTGGTGCACCAGCTAGGGGTGCACCGAAGTCCATCTGCTTTGCTACAAGCCCGCTGTGATGCTTCCATGGCCGATGCCATTCGCCTCACTACTCTCTGGAGCATGGCAGGTTGCCTAGCCTTCACCCCTGACCTACGCCGGGTGAAGTGGCCGGTGAAGTTTAGGCCGGTGTTGCACCCGTGCTATGATGGCCTAGCTGACCCTGAAGAGTTCCTCCAGCTGTACGCCCAAAGCATCTTGGCGGTAGGTGGCGATGAAAAGGCCATGACTAACCGATTCCCGATGGCCCTCGCGGGCGCACCGCGCTCTTGGCTTCTCAACCTCCCAGAGGCCTCAGTCTCCTCTTGGATCGAGCTCCACGTCTAGTTCGTCGCATGCTTTGCAGTTCCTGTGCCCCACGTGGTCACATGCATCCTCGGCAGATATCAGGCACCTGCGTCTTGGCGTCAAACCAAGCAGCTCTACCATCGGGCAAACGTCATGCGGCCTACGCAGGAGATTCTGTGGTGCCACGCGCAACCTGAGGTCGCCATCACCTTCGAATGTAGGGACCACCCCGCATCTGTAGCCGCCGCCGGCGCTCTCCCCATGCTATGCATGCCTACCATCAACAACGTCTCAATGATCCATGACCCTCATCAATGGTGGTGCCGGCCTCAACGTGCTTTCTGTGGAGACCTTCAAGACGCTTCCAGTGCCTTAGGATCAGCACATGCCCACCAGACCCTTCTCCTGGGTGACCAGCGGCTCCTCCTCTCCCCTGGGGCAGGTGCGCCTCCCCGTCACTTTCGGTACCCGCAAAAACTACCGCACCGAGTTGATCGACTTTGACGTGGCCCGCATCGGCCTTCCTTACAACGCTATCCTGGGATACCCCACACTTGCCAAATTCATGGTGGTGACCCATCCGGGCTACAATGTCATCCAGATGCCAGGCAGCGACGGCGGAGTTACTATAGCCAGAGAGAAGGAAGATGTGGTCCGGGCCTTCAAGTTCACCTACATGGCTTCGGCGGCCTCATGCCCACGCGCGGAAGTCACCCCAGGGGCTCCAGAGGCCATGCCAGCAAAAAAGAAATTGTTGTTCTCCAAAGACTGTGCCGAGACGAAGAAGGTGTCGGTCGACGTCGGCGGCTTGGGTCCCACCTTCACCATTGGCGCAGCCACCCATCGGAGTAGGAGGAGGTGCTCATTTGCTTCCTCCGAGCAAACAAGGATGTGTTTGCATGCAAGGCGTCAGTTTTAGCCCTGTCCTGAGGGAAGTCATTGACCATCACCTAGCGGTGGTGCCCCAATGCCCGCCCGATCAAGCAGAAGGCGCGCCGTCAAGCGCTGGAGAAGTAGGCGTTCATTGCCCAGGAAGTGCACATGATGCAAGAGGGAGGAGTGATACGAGAGGTACGGCACCTGGAGTGGCTATCCAACCTGTTCGTCTTCCCCGGGAAGGGTGGAAAGGAATGTATGTGCGTCGACTTCACGAGCCATAACAAGGCTTGTCCTCAGGATCCGTTTCCGCTTCCTCGCATCGACCAAATCATGGACTCCACTACAGAATGCGATGTGCTGTGCTTCCTGGATGTATTCTCGGGCTACCACCAAATCAGATGGCGGCGGAGGACATCGAGAAGACAACCTTCATATCTCCGTGCGGCATGTACTACTACACCTGCATGCCCTTTGTGTTGAGGAGCACCGGTGCCACCTTCGAGCGGGTGATGCACATCATGCTGGAGCTGCAGTTGGGGAGAAACACGGAGGCCTATGTTGACGACGTCGTTGTCAAGTCGCGCGAGGCTAAGACACTAATTGAAGACTTGGAGGAAACATTCACCAACCTGTGCAAAGTGAGCCTAAGGCTCAACCCGGATAAATGCGTTTTCGGGGTACACTCTGGCAAGCTACTCGGTTTCCTCATCTCCCACCGAGGAATTGAGGCCAACCCCGAGAAGATCAAGGTCATCGAGGAAATGCACCCCCCCTCAAACCCTCAAGGAAATGCAGAAGCTGGCGGGATGCGTAACTTCTCTGGGACGTTTCATCTCCAAGCTTGGCAAGCGTGCCCTACCCTTTTTGAAGGTGATGAAGAGGAAAGGTTCCTTCAAATGGACAACAGAGGCAGATGCGCCCTTTGAGTATCTCAAGAGGTACCTCATGAGCCCGCCCATCATGGTGGCGCCTCGTCTTCGTGAGGCCCTTGCCAGACGTTTCATCCTGGTGCTTTACCTGGCGGCTACTCTGCACTCGGACATTGCGGTGCTCATGGCGGTCCGAGAGGAGCGCATTGGCATCCAAGGGTAGCCGAGAGGCCCTCGCCAGGCTATGGCCCCCCGTGGGTCGCCGATGCAACTAGACGACGCTCCTATGCCCCTCGCACATCCTTCGCATGGCGACAAGCAAAGGCTTTCTGCGCCGCACCAAAAGAAAACCGCCCCTAACTCCCCATGCCTTGTCGAGCATCCTGTCTACTTTGTCAGCAGGTGTTGCAGGACTCGCATGCATGTTACTCGATGCAGCACAAGCTCCTCCTCGCGCTCCTGGTCGCCTCTAGGAAGCTGCACCATTACTTCCAGGGTCATCTCATCAAGGTTGTCTTTGCATACCCTCTAGAGAAGGTGTTATGCAGCCATAATGTTGCGGGCTGAGTCGTGGAGTGGAACATCTACTTGCAAGCCTTCCAGCTAGAGTTCTGCACGACCAGAGTCATTAAAGGGGCAGCGCTTGCCGACTTCATGGCGGAGTGGACAGATTCCCACGACGGTGAGCCTCGCGACGACCAGCCCCTCTCGCCCAAAGACGAGGCGCCTGACGGCTGGGTCATGCAATTTGATGGCGCCTTCTCCTTGCAAGGCGCGAGGGCTGGGGCTATGCTTGTCTCCCCAACCAACGATAAGCTCTACTACACTGTCCAACTATGCTTCCAGCGGGGTGAGAAGGTGTCCAACAACATCGCAGAATAGGAGGGCCTGATTGCCGGCCTCAAGGCCACCGCCTTGGGGGTCCAGCGCCTCACCATGAAGGGCGATTCTCAGCTCCTCGTCAACTTCTCCAACAAAGATTACAAGCCAAAGGACGAGCATATGGCGGCATACCATGAGGAGGTACGTAGAATTGAGAAGCATTTTCTAGGCTTGGAACTGCAGCATGTCCCGCACGGTCCGAACAAGGAAGCTGACGACATCGCCAGGCGAGCATAACGCCACGAACCTCAATGCCCTAGCATCTTCGAGGAAAGGCACTTCAAGCCATCAGCTGTGCCCCCGGCTGCCGGACCGACGCTGCTCTTGGAGGAGCTATCGCCCACGCCACCCACCGGAGCCAAGGCCTATGGCCCGACCTTCGGGGCTCACCTGCTCCTGGCTTTGGATTCTCAGGCAGGCAGTTGGGTTGACGAGCACAAGGCCTACCTGCTCCATGACACCTTGCCAGAAAGGAGGAGGGTGCAGAGCGCGTGGCTTGCCAGGCCACCGATGACTGCTTGCGGGACGACGAGTTGTACCGCAAGCACCCCAACAACATCTCGTTGAGATGCATTCCAGAAGATCAAGGACGCGAGCTGTTGAACGACAACCATGGAGGGGACTGTGGACGTCACTCCTCATCACGCACGGTTGTGGGACAGGTGTTCCGCATAGGATTCTACTGGCCTACAGTGCTCCATGATGTCATTGAGCTAGTCTGGTCTTGCAAGACTGATACGTCTCCAATGTATCTATAATTTATGAAGTATTCATGCCATGTTTACACTAGTTTTATATGCTTTTGGTATGATTTGGTTATAACTAACCCGGACTGACGCTGTTTCCAGCAGAACTACCGTGGTGTTGTTTTTGTGCAGAAATAAAAGTTCTTGGAATGCACTGAAAATCAACGGAGATTTTTTCTGGAAAATATAAAAAAATACTAGAACAAAAAGTTATGGGTGAGGAGTCCCGTGGGGCCCACGAGGGTGGGGGTGGGTGCACCCCTGTGCCTCGTGCACTCCCCGAGTGTCCCCTTAACTTGTTCTCGACGCCAAACCCTCCTATAAATACCCAAACTTCCAGAAAGAAACCTAGATCGGAAGTTCCGCCACCGCAAGCCTCTGTAGCCACGAGAAATCAATCTAGGCCTTCTCTAGCACCCTGCCTGAGGGGGGCCATCATCACCGGAGGCCATGGAGGAGGATCCCGGAGGGGCCATCATCACCATGAAGGCCAAGGACCAAAGGGAGAACCTCTCCCCATCTAGGGAGGAGGCCATGGAGGAGGAAGCACAATGGGTAGAACCTCTCCTCCTCTCTCTCGGTGGCGCCGGAGTGCCATCGGGAGGGGAATCATCGCCGTGGTGTTCGTCTTCATCAACATCACCATCATCATCACCATCCTCATCTCTTTTACACGGTCCACTCTCCCGCACCCCACTGTAATCCCTACTTGAACATGGTGCTTTATGCCACATATTATGATCCAATGATGTGTTGCCAACCTATGATGTTTTGAGTAGATATACTTTGTCTTTGGGTTGATTGATGATCTATATTGGTATGAGTTGTATGTTTTATTTTGGTGCTGTCCTATTGTGCCCTCCATGTCAAGCAAGCGTGAGGGATTCCTGCTGTAGGGTGTTGCACTACGTTCGTGATTCTCTTATAGTGGGTTGCTTGAGTGACAGAAGCATAAACCCGAGTAAGGGGGTTGTTGCGTATGGGATAAAGGGGACTTGATATGTTAAAGCTATGGTTGGGTTTTACCTTAATGATCTTTAGTAGTTGCGGATGCTTGCTAGAGTTCCAATCATTAGTGCATATGATCAAAGAAGAGAAAGTATGTTAGCGTATGCCTCTCCCTCATATGAATTTGCAATGACGACCACCGGTCTTGTTAACAATTGCCTAGGATAATTCCGCACGCTGACCCATCATTATTCGACACTTTCTATTTATAATATTTAGTAATATATTCTAAATTTATGATAAGAGCACCTACTTTTATATTTTATCTCTCTGATATCATGCAAAGTTATCCTCCTCATACCCACAACGTAGTTTTATTTCCCGTTTCTAGTTGGAAGCAAACGTTCGGTGTACGTAGAGTCGTATCAGTGGCAGATAGGACTTGAGAGAATATTGATCTTGCCTTTAGCTCATTATGGGTTCGACACTCCATGCTTATCACTTCCACCTTAGGAAATTGCTACGATGATTCCCTGCACCCTGAGATTATCAAGCTTTTTTCTTGCGCAGTTGCTGGGGAGCAATAACGTGGGGTTGATATTCTCGTGTGTGCTTGTTTTCTTTCTTCATTAAGTAGTTTTTGTTTTACCTTTTTGTTTTGCTTAGTTGTGGGTGAGACATACGAAAAAATCAAAAATAAATGAAAATACAAAAAGATGCACTTGTCTCTTTGCCTAAAAAGTTTTTCAAAATTGGAAGTGATTGGATGGTTATGCATTGAAGAAGTGAGGGTCGACCTTGAGCACTTGTGTTCATGCTCATGGAAACAATGTAAAACAATTCATGGAAGCTTCTCTGAAAATAATTATCCACTTGTATATATCCATTGTATTATAAAAATAATGTGCCAAGCTTTGGTTTTAGGATGATTAGATTGCTTGTTTACTATGTGCAATACAAAAACAGAAACTTCGGCTGTAGCGTGTGAATTTACATTTTTACTGGAAAGTAAAATGGGTGTGAAACTTTGTGCAATTACTTCTGTACAAATTGTTTAAATTTTCATATTTTTTTGAATTTTTTGGAGTTACAGAAGTTTACTAAATTTCCAGATTACTACAGACTGTCCTGTTTTTGACAGATTCTGTTTTCTATGTGTTGTTCGCTTATTTTGATGAATCCATGTGTAGTATCGGGGGGGGGGGGTATGAACCATGGTGAAGTTGGAATACAGTAGATAAAGTGCTAATATTGATGAGAACATGACTACCTTGGATATGACCAAAAATATTGCATATATGCATATTTGTCAGGTGATTTCTAGTGCAAACTATTCAATAATCTATTTATGTTATCCAGAACAAAAATACTTCACACACTTTTATGTTTTGTCTAATTGCAGGTGTATGGGACATTTGTACAATCCACATATGAAGATAAGGAAGAAAGAGATGTTTATTTGCTGTCCAAAAAGTTCTCTCACGTCACTTTTGGCCCAAGAGAAGATAGAGTCCAAGTCTCTCACGTTCTGGATTCAGATTCGGACTGCACAGACATACCTGACTCAAAACGCACACAAGTTTTTCATACGGACTCCGAATTGGGTGATTCTTTTTTTGTTGGAAACTAGATTTCGTGCACTTTCCAACCCAATTGGAATCACCTTCAAATTCGTCCGGAGCGTTGAGTTGTGGACGAAACAATCTGATGCTGCAGCAGAATCCGAGTCAAACTACAAGTCCAAAGGTGTTACATCACCTCCACTTGGGCCCATTGGCCTTGTACGACCTAGATTTAGTTTTAGGCTGCCTTGGGACGTCCTCCCACCTCCTTGGCCGCCACCCCTTGCTCCTATATAAGTAGATCCATCTAGTAGCTTTTACTGGGGATTTGTTTAGTTAAAAGTTAGCCATTGCAACTTCGTGTACTTTGTTTGTGTCCAACGACCAGACCAAGACCGCTTCCGGATCCCCACCATTATCAATACTTCATATATATTTGCAATATTCAGATTGCTTTATCATATTCTTGCTCGTTCTTCGATTGCTTGCAGGAATAGACCTTCGTGGTCAGGCTGACCGTGCTTCCGGCATCGTCAGTAACCTCAGGAGATTGGTTTAGCGATTGCTAAGGCGCAACGTCGTGCACGTTTGTAGTCGGATCGTCAAAGTCGTCTCCACCAAATCGATAGTTATCATCTCATCGAAAGATCGGGACACCCTCGCCTCTATCAAATATGAAATTGGAATGAGTTTGCAATAGTACCTAAAGGTAGTTATTTGTTGTATTGTACTAACGGATCTCACAAAGTTTTTGTTAAGTTTTTGTGTGGATGAAGTGTTCGAAGAACGAGGAGTTACCGATGTCAGAAGAATAAAGAGAGGCAAGAGTTCAAGCTTGGGGATGCCAAGGCACGCCAAGTAAATATTTCAAGGATACTCAAGCATATAAGCTTGGGGATGCCCCCTTGGCATCCCATCTTTCTTCTTCAACAATTATCGGTATACCTCGGTTTTTGTTTTGTTCGCATGATTTGTGTCCTTTGTGTTTTTTTTTCTTTAGGAACCATGCTAGTATGAGATAGCCCTTCAATGATCTTATAGAATGCTATTTGTGCTTCACTTAAATCTTTTGAGTATGGTTATATAGAATGCTTCGTGTGCTTCACTTATATATTTTGAGCTTGGATATTGGTTACTCTATATTAATTGTAGAATGCTCCATGAACTTCACTTATATATTTTGGAGTATGAATAATAATATCATCTAAAGTGGGTTTGGAAGACTGTCAACTTTAGTTAGGAATGATTCCACTATTTCGGAAGAGGTTACAATTGATTATGAGAACAAAGTTGCTATCTATGATGACTATTGTGATGACATGTATGCTATAAAGAATAATGTTAACCATGAAACTAGTCATCATGATTTTAATTTTCAATTGGATTATGCCTCACATGACAGTTATTTTGTTGAGTTTGCTCCTACAATTCCGAATGACAAGAATTTTGTTTATGTGGAGAGTAGTAAAATTTCTATGCTTGTAGATCATGAAAATAATGTTGTATGTGATGGTTATATTGCTGAACTCATTCATGATGCTACTGAAAATTATTATGGAGGAATACATGCTTGTAGGAGTTGCAATTATATCAAGTTTCCTCTCGATGTGCTTAAAGGTTTGAAGTTATACTTGTTTTGCCTTCCAATGCTAGTTGATTCTTGTTCCTATAAATTGTGTGCTCACAAAATTCCTAGGCATAGGAAGTGGGTTAGATTTAAATGTGCTAGTCATATTCTTCATGATGCCCTCTTTGTGTTTCAATTCTTATCTTTTGTGTGAGCATCATTGAAATCGTCATGCCTAGCTAAAAGGCATTAAAGAAAAGCGCTTGTTGGGACACAACCCAATATTTACCGGTTCTGTTTTTGTGTGTTTACATGATTAAGCTACTGTAGTAATCATGTTTTATAGCTTTTGTTTCAATAAAGTGCAAAGTAAGACCTTTGGGAAGACTTGGGTGAAAGTTAATGTGATCTTGCTGTAGAAACAGAAACTTTGCACTCACGAGATTAGCTGTCATGTTTTACAGAAGAGTGATTTTGAGTTGATTCTTTTTGCAGAAGATTAATAGAAAAATTCCTCACGTCCACCAATTTATTTCATGATTTTTGGAGTAGCATAAGTATGGTTGCTATTCAGATCATTACAGACTGTTATGTTTCTGATAGATTTTGTTTTCATTGCATAGCTTGCTTGTTTTCTAGTTTCTATGGCTTATATTTCTCAATATAAGTTGTAGAAATGATATGGTACAGTCTTGTCTTTGACAGTACTATCATACTAACCCATCTCACGAAGTTCGGTTAAGTTTTGTGTGATTGAAGTTTTCAAGCTTTGGGTGAGATATCGACATGAGGAGAATAAGGAGTGGAAAGACCCTAAGCTTGGGGATGCCCAAGGCACCCCAAGGTAATATTCAAGGAAGACTCAAGCGCCTAAGCTTGGGGATGCCCCGGAAGGCATCCCCTCTTTCGTCTTCAAAACTATCGGTATACCTTACTCGGAGCTATATTTTTATTCGTCGCATGATATGTGTTTTGCTTGGAGCGTATTTTCAATTTACTTGCTGTTTGAATAAAATCATTTTATCTGAAATCTTGAATGAAAAAGAATCCACCCATGGCTAGTTAATTATTTGACTACTCAGTGTTCTTCACTTATATCTTTCTGGAGTAGTTTGTCATTTACTCACGTACTTCACGTATATCCTATGAGTAAATGGTTGAATGAATTGAATATCATAAATATGAATTTATATATGTTTAATATGCTTATACCATGGGGAGTAATGACTTCACACATAATAAGTATAGGTAGTAAACTTATTGAAAATTAGCAAACACAGAATTGGTCACTTGAACAATTCATGAAAGAATATTAAAGGACGAGAGATTTCACATATAAATATACTATCTTGGACATCTTTTGTAATTGTGAGCACTCATTAAAATATGACATGCTAAAAGGTTGATGTTGGACAAGGAAGACAACTTAATGGGTTATGTTTTCCTATATCCGAAACGTTATATTTTCTTAGATCATCCAACATGTTGAGCTTGCCTTTCCCTCTCACGCTAGCCAAATTCTTTGCACCAAGTAGAGATACTACTTGTGCTTCCAAACATCCCTTAAACCAGTTTTGCCATGAGAGTTGATAGAGGCGAGGGTGTCCCGTCTTTCGATGAGATGATGGATATCGCTTTGGTGGAAGTCGACTTTGACGATCCGACTACGAACATGCGAGGACGTCGCGCCTTAGCAATCGCTAAACCAACTCCGAGAGGTTATTGACCACGCCGGAGCACGATCAACCTGACCACGAGGGTCTGTTTCCTGCGAGCAAACGAAGAACAAGCAAGAAACTGAGATTGCAATCTGGATATTGCGAATATAAGATGAAAGCTTTATTGATCAAGGTGGGGTTCTGTGACGCCTTTGTCTGGTCGTTGAACACAAACGAAGTACGCGAAGTTGCAGCTATGGCGAACTTTTAATCTAAACAAAACCCAAAGTCTAAACGATGCCCTAAGGGCTGTATATATGGAGGAAGAGGGGGGAATTTCGTGGCCCTTGGTGGAGGGGTCCGAAATCAACCCTATCTCTTGTTTCCCCACACATACGGACTCTAAAAATAGCCTATACTTATGTATTTCGAAATTACATGGGCCTGTGATAGAGGCAAAGGTGTCCCGTCTTTCGATGAGATGATGGATATCGCTTTGGTGGAAGTCGACTTTGACGATCCGACTACGAACGTGCGAGGACGTCGCGCCTTAGCAATCGCTAAACCAACTCCGAGAGGTTATTGACCACGCCGGAGCACGATCAACCTGACCACGAGGGTCTGTTTCCTGCGAGCAAACGAAGAACAAGCAAGAAACTGAGATTGCAATCTGGATATTGCGAATATAAGATGAAAGCTTTATTGATCAAGGTGGGGTTCTGTGACGCCTTTGTCTGGTCGTTGAACACAAACGAAGTACGCGAAGTTGCAGCTATGGCGAACTTTTAATCTAAACAAAACCCAAAGTCTAAACGATGCCCTAAGGGCTGTATATATGGAGGAAGAGGGGGGAATTTCGTGGCCCTTGGTGGAGGGGTCCGAAATCAACCCTATCTCTTGTTTCCCCACACATACGGACTCTGAAAATAGCCTATACTTATGTATTTCGAAATTACATGGGCCTGGCCCAATAATAAGGTGACGCAGCACCTAAAATAGCCTCGGGACGAAATTTATGAAGTGGCATCTTGTATATTTCGTCCAAGGCTTCATGCACCCATTATGGTGGCTTCAAAGTCCTGAAATCATCACTTGTAACTCCGTTCTTGTTCCCCTTGCGCATGCCATCATCTCCATGCTTGTTCTTGCTCCAATGTTCATCCTTCTCCAAGCTAGACCCTTCATTTGTAAGCAAAACAAATGTATCCAATTTAGGCAGCATCATATTCTCATGAACATTAGAATCATTACCAAGAAACGAAAGTACCTGGTAATTTAGTTGGCGTGCACGAGCTCTAGTAATTGGTCCAGTATGTATAGCAGCAGGGGCTGTGGGTGTAACAATTGTATTGATGTCCTCATCATCCTCCCCTTCTTGAAATGAAGTCGTCCTCGACGGAAGTTCATCTTCCTCACCCAAATAAGGCTTCAAATCTGCAATGTTAAAAGTGGGACTAACCCCAAAATCTAGAGGCAGCTCAAGTTTATATGCATTATCATTTATTTTCTCTAACACCTTAAAGGGACCATCAGCACGTGGCATTAGCTTTGATTTGCGCAAATCGGGAAATCTATCCTTACGCAAATGTAACCAAACAAGATCTCCAGGTGCAAACACAACATGTTTTCTACCCTTATCTCCAGCAAGTTTATATTTAGCATTCATCCGCTCAATGTTTTCCTTAGTTAACTCATGCATTTTTAAAATCAATTCAGCACGTTGTTTAGCATCAAAATTAACCTTCTCCGAAGATGGAAGAGGCAACAAATCAATAGGTGCATGAGGTAGGAAACCATACACAACTTCAAAAGGGCACATCTTAGTAGTAGAATGCAATGAACGATTATAAGCAAATTCAATATGAGGCAAGCATTCCTCCCACATTTTCTTATTATTCTTCAAAACAGCCCTAAGCATAGTAGACAACATTCTATTGACTACTTCAGTTTGTCCATCAGTTTGGGGGTGACAAGTAGTACTAAAAAGCAATTTAGTCCCCAACTTAGCCCATAAACATCTCCAAAAGTGGCTAAGAAATTTAGTATCACGATCTGAAACAATAGTATTTGGCACACCATGCAAGCGAATAATTTCACGAAAGAACAAATCAGCAACATTAACAGCATCATCGCTTTTATGACATGGTATAAAGTGTGCCATTTTTGAGAATCTATCCACGACAACAAATATGCTATCCCTCCCCTTCTTTGTTCGAGGTAAACCTAAAACAAAGTCCATAGATATATCCTCCCAAGGAACACTAGGTACAGGCAAAGGCATATATAAACCATGAGGATTGAGTCGTGACTTAGCTTTTTGACATGTAGTGCATCGAGCAATAAAACGCTCAACATCCCATCTCATCTTTGGCCAAAAGAAATGTGTAGCAAGTACGTCCTCCGTCTTCTTCACGCCAAAGTGTCCCATTAATCCTCCTCCATGCGCCTCCTGCAACAACAAAAGACGAACGGAGCTAGCTGGAATGCATAGCTTGGTAGCACGAAACACAAATCCATCGTTAACAACAAACTTGTTCCACATTCTTCCTTCTTTACAATTCTGCATTACATCTTTAAAATCAGCATCATGCACATATTGATCTTTGATGGTCTCCAAACCAAATATTTTGAAGTCAAGTTGTGAAAGCATAGTATAGCGGCGAGACAATGCATCAGCAATAACATTTTCTTTTCCCTTCTTGTGTTCAATGACATAAGGAAAAGTCTCAATGAATTCAACCCATTTAGCATGTCTACGATTCAGTTTAGTGATAGAGGCAAAGGTGTCCCGTCTTTCGATGAGATGGAGGATTTCGCTTTGGTGGAAGTCGACTTTGACGATCCGACTACGAACGTGCGAGGACGTCGCGCCTTAGCAATCGCTAAACCAACTCCGAGAGGTTATTGACCACGCCGGAGCACGATCAACCTGACCACGAAGGTCTGTTTCCTGCGAGCAAACGAAGAACAAGCAAGAAACTAAGATTGCAATCTGGATATTGCGAATATAAGATGAAAGCTTTATTGATCAAGGTGGGGTTCTGTGACGCCTTTGTCTGGTCGTTGAACACAAACGAAGTACGCGAAGTTGCAGCTATGGCGAACTTTTAATCTAAACAAAACCCAAAGTCTAAACGATGCCCTAAGGGCTGTATATATGGAGGAAGAGGGGGGGAATTTCGTGGCCCTTGGTGGAGGGGTCCGAAATCAACCCTATCTCTTGTTTCCCCACACATACGGACTCTAAAAATAGCCTATACTTATGTATTTCGAAATTACATGGGCCTGACCCAATAATAAGGTGACGCAGCACCTAAAATAGCCTCGGGACGAAATTTATGAAGCGGCGTCTTGTATATTTCGTCCAAGGCTTCATACACCCATTATGGTGGCTTCAAAGTCCTGAAATCATCACTTGTAACTCCGTTCTTGTTTCCCTTGCGCATGCCATCATCTCCATGCTTGTTCTTGCTCCAATGTTCATCCTTCTCCAAGCTAGGCCCTTCATTTGTAAGCAAAACAAATGTATCCAATTTAGGCAGCATCATATTCTCATGAACATTAGAATCATTACCAAGAAACGAAAGTACCTGGTAATTTAGTTGGCGTGCACGAGCTCTAGTAATTGGTCCAGTATGTATAGCAGCAGGGGCTGTGGGTGTAACAATTGTATTGATGTCCTCATCATCCTCCCCTTCTTGAAATGAAGTCGTCCTCGACGGAAGTTCATCTTCCTCACCCAAATAAGGCTTCAAATCTGCAATGTTAAAAGTGGGACTAACCCCAAAATCTGCAGGCAGCTCAAGTTTATATGCATTATCATTTATTTTCTCTAACACCTTAAAGGGACCATCAGCACGTGGCATTTACTTTGATTTGCGCAAATCAGGAAATCTATCCTTACGCAAATGTAACCAAACAAGATCTCCAGGTGCAAACACAACATGTTTTCTACCCTTATCTCCAGCAAGTTTATATTTAGCATTCATGCGCTCAATGTTTTCCTTATTTAACTCATGCATTTTTAAAATCAATTCAGCACGTTGTTTAGCATCAAAATTAACCTTCTCCGAAGATGGAAGAGGCAACAAATCAATAGGTGCACGAGGTAGGAAACCATACACAACTTCAAAAGGGCACATCTTAGTAGTAGAATGCAATGAACGATTATAAGCAAATTCAATATGAGGCAAGCATTCCTCCCACATTTTCTTATTATTCTTCAAAACAGCCCTAAGCATAGTAGACAACGTTCTATTGACTACTTCAGTTTGTCCATCAGTTTGGGGGTGACAAGTAGTACTAAAAAGCAGTTTAGTCCCCAACTTAGCCCATAAACATCTCCAAAAGTGGCTAAGAAATTTAGTATCACGATCTGAAACAACAGTATTTGGCACACCATGCAAGCGAATAATTTCACGAAAGAACAAATCAGCAACATTAACAGCATCATCACTTTTATGACATGGTATAAAGTGTGCCATTTTCGAGAATCTATCCACGACAACAAATATGCTATCCCTCCCCTTCTTTGTTCGAGGTAAACCTAAAACAAAGTCCATAGATATATCCTCCCAAGGAACACTAGGTACAGGCAAAGGCATATATAAACCATGAGGATTGAGTCGTGACTTAGCTTTTTGACATGTAGTGCAGCGAGCAATAAAACGCTCAACATCCCGTCTCATCTTTGGCCAAAAGAAATGTGTAGCAAGTACGTCCTCCGTCTTCTTCACGCCAAAGTGTCCCATTAATCCTCCTCCATGCGCCTCCTGCAACAACAAAAGACGAATGGAGCTAGCTGGAATGCATAGCTTGTTAGCACGAAACACAAATCCATCGTTAACAACAAACTTGTTCCACATTCTTCCTTCTTTACAATTTTGCATTACATCTTTAAAATCTGCATCATGCACATATTGATCTTTGATGGTCTCCAAACCAAATATTTTGAAGTCAAGTTGTGAAAGCATAGTATAGCGACGAGACAATGCATGAGCAATAACATTTTCTTTTCCCTTCTTGTGTTTAATGACATAAGGGAAAGTCTCAATGAATTCCACCCATTTAGCATGTCTACGATTCAGTTTAGCTTGACTTTTAATATGTTTCAAAGATTCATGATCAGAATGTATAACAAATTCTTTGGGCCATAAATAATGTTGCCATGTTTCTAAAGTCCGAACAAGAGCATATCATTCTTTATCATAAGTAGAATAATTCAGACTAGGCCCACTCAATTTTTCAGAAAAGTAAGCAACAGGTTTGCCATCTTGTAATAACACACCTCCTAATCCAATTTCACTAGCATCACATTCAAGCTCAAAAGTCTTATTAAAATCAGGAAGTTGGAGTAAAGGAGCATGTGTCAACTTATCTTTCAATACCGTGAAGGCTTCTTCCTGTGCGGTACCCCAAAGAAAAGGCACATCTTTCTTTGTAAGCTCATTGAGAGGTGCAGCAATGGTGCTGAAATCTCTCACAAAACGCCTATAGAATCCAGCGAGGCCAAGAAAACTCCTCACTTGTGTGACCGTTTTGGGCTGCGGCCAACTCTCAATAGCTTCAATCTTGGCTTTATCAACTTCAATTCCCTGTTGATAGAGGCGAGGGTCCCGATCTTTCGATGAGATGATAACTATCGATTTGGTGGAGACGACTTTGACGATCCGACTACAAACGTGCACGACGTTGCGCCTTAGCAATCGCTAAACCAATCTCCTGAGGTTACTGACGATGCTGGAAGCACGGTCAACCTGACCACGAAGGTCTATTCCTGCAAGCAATCGAAGAACGAGCAAGAATATGATAAAGCAATCTGAATATTGCAAATATATATGAAGTATTGATAATGGTGGGGATCCGGAAGCGGTCTTGGTCTGGTCGTTGGACACAAACGAAGTACACGAAGTTGCAATGGCTAACTTTTAACTAAACAAATCCCAAGGAAAAGCTACTAGATGGATCTACTTATATAGGAGCAAGGGGTGGCGGCCAAGGAGGTGGGAGGACGTCCCAAGGCAGCCTAAAACTAAATCTAGGTCGTACAAGG
>NC_057810.1:334180042-334239188 GCF_018294505.1 Triticum aestivum
ATCAATTCAGAGATGCAAAGTTGAATAAACGCTCAACGACGGTACTGTGCTGGTCCTAGGCTAGACTGTGCTAGAGACGCGAGCCTAGAACACCAACAAAATCACGGCGCGGCACGTAAACAAGGGAAAAACACACTCTGAATTTTTTTTTTCGCTCTTCTTTTTTTTTTTTTTGCGCTGCCTTTTTTTTTGCGAAAAATCACTATAATGGCGAGTGTCTCAAAACTCTTCTTAGCTCAAACTGACAGGATAGGCACGAAATTTTTTCGACCAATTTTTTTTTTTGACTGCCCGGACCCAAAAACTGGAAACGGGTCAAAAAAACTTCCTATAATGGCACCTGTCTCAAAACACTCAGAAACACCTAAAAATAGGATAGCCAGAAAATTTTTCGAAAAATGCGTTTTCGAAAAATTTTGGGCCTAAACGGAGCGTGGCTACCCGACTAGACGCTAAGACCAGCAACTAGACCGACGATGCAACCGCAAATTCAACAAAGCAAAACCCTAAAAAGATTATGCAAAGGCTCAGATTGGTTCGGATATGATGAACTAACCCTAATTTTTTTTTGTGTGGCTTTTTCGTGGACAGTAGGTATGAAGAACAGACTCGATCTAAACTACGAAAAACTGTAAAATCTCACCGAGCAACCTGGAAATCTGATACCACTTGATAGAGGCGAGGGTGTCCCGTCTTTCGATGAGATGATGGATATCGCTTTGGTGGAAGTCGACTTTGACGATCCGACTACGAACGTGCGAGGACGTCGCGCCTTAGCAATCACTAAACCAACTCCGAGAGGTTATTGACCACGCCGGAGCACGATCAACCTGACCACGAGGGTCTGTTTCCTGCGAGCAAATGAAGAACAAGCAAGAAACTGAGATTGCAATCTGGATATTGCGAATATAAGATGAAAGCTTTATTGATCAAGGTGGGGTTCTGTGACGCCTTTGTCTGGTCGTTGAACACAAACGAAGTACGCGAAGTTGCAGCTATGGCGAACTTTTAATCTAAACAAAACCCAAAGTCTAAACGATGCCCTAAGGGCTGTATATATGGAGGAAGAGGGGGGAATTTCGTGGCCCTTGGTGGAGGGGTCCGAAATCAACCCTATCTCTTGTTTCCCCACACATACGGACTCTAAAAATAGCCTATACTTATGTATTTCGAAATTACATGGGCCTGGCCCAATAATAAGGTGACACAGCACCTAAAATAGCCTCGGGACGAAATTTATGAAGTGGCATCTTGTATATTTCATCCAAGGCTTCATGCACCCATTATGGTGGCTTCAAAGTCCTGAAATCATCACTTGTAACTCCATTCTTGTTCCCCTTGCACATGCCATCATCTCCATGCTTGTTCTTGCTCCAATGTTCATCCTTCTCCAAGCTAGGCCCTTCATTTGTAAGCAAAACAAATGTATCCAATTTAGGCAGCATCATATTCTCATGAACATTAGAATCATTACCAAGAAACGAAAGTACCTGGTAATTTAGTTGGCGTGCACGAGCTCTAGTAATTGGTCCAGTATGTATAGCAGCAGGGGCTGTGGGTGTAACAATTGTATTGATGTCCTCATCATCCTCCCCTTCTTGAAATGAAGTCGTCCTCGACGGAAGTTCATCTTCCTCACCCAAATAAGGCTTCAAATCTGCAATGTTAAAAGTGGGACTAACCCCAAAATCTGCAGGCAGCTCAAGTTTATATGCATTATCATTTATTTTCTCTAACACCTTAAAGGGACCATCAGCACGTGGCATTAGCTTTGATTTGCGCAAATCAGGAAATGATAGAGGCAAAGGTGTCCCGTCTTTCGATGAGATGGAGGATTTCGCTTTGGTGGAAGTCGACTTTGACGATCCGACTACGAACGTGCGAGGACGTCGCGCCTTAGCAATCGCTAAACCAACTCCGAGAGGTTATTGACCACGCCGGAGCACGATCAACCTGACCACGAAGGTCTGTTTCCTGCGAGCAAACGAAGAACAAGCAAGAAACTAAGATTGCAATCTGGATATTGCGAATATAAGATGAAAGCTTTATTGATCAAGGTGGGGTTCTGTGACGCCTTTGTCTGGTCGTTGAACACAAACGAAGTACGCGAAGTTGCAGCTATGGCGAACTTTTAATCTAAACAAAACCCAAAGTCTAAACGATGCCCTAAGGGCTGTATATATGGAGGAAGAGGGGGGAATTTCGTGGCCCTTGGTGGAGGGGTCCGAAATCAACCCTATCTCTTGTTTCCCCCCACATACGGACTCTAAAAATAGCCTATACTTATGTATTTCGAAATTACATGGGCCTGGCCCAATAATAAGGTGACGCAGCACCTAAAATAGCCTCGGGACGAAATTTATGAAGTGGCATCTTGTATATTTCGTCCAAGGCTTCATGCACCCATTATGGTGGCTTCAAAGTCCTGAAATCATCACTTGTAACTCCGTTCTTGTTCCCCTTGCGCATGCCATCATCTCCATGCTTGTTCTTGCTCCAATGTTCATCCTTCTCCAAGCTAGGCCCTTCATTTGTAAGCAAAACAAATGTATCCAATTTAGGCAGCATCATATTCTCATGAACATTAGAATCATTACCAAGAAACGAAAGTACCTGGTAATTTAGTTGGCGTGCACGAGCTCTAGTAATTGGTCCAGTATGTATAGCAGCAGGGGCTGTGGGTGTAACAATTGTATTGATGTCCTCATCAGGGATTCGCGTATATAACCTTTGTCGAGAAGCTCTTGTACTTGACGCATAATCTCCTTAGTCTCCTCTGGATTGGTACGGTATGGTGCACGGTTTGGCAGTGAAGCACCGGGAATTAAGTCAATCTGATGCTCAATCCCTCGAATAGGCGGTAATCCCGGTGGCACGTCTTGTGGAAAAACGTCAGCGAACTCCTGCAAAATGTTAGTGACAGCAGGAGGCAAAGAGGAAGGCACGTCCTCGAATGAAAATAATGCCTCTTTGCACACAAAAGCATAGCAAACAGATTTGCTGAAATCTAGCTCATCAATATCAGATTTGGTGGCAAATAAACATGCACTTTTCAATTTAATTTCAGAAGCAACACTAGATGGTTTATTATTAGGCTTCATTTGTTGCTCAAATTCTTTTGCCACAATCTGATTTTCACTCTTATTCTACTCCTGTTGTGCTTTATTAGCTCTATTAATATCATCTTTCAAAATGGAATCAGGAGTCATAGGAAGCAAAGTAATATTTTTATCCTTATGAACAAGAGTATAGTGATTGTTTCTACCATGGTGTACAGAATTTTTATCAAATTGCCATGGTCTACCAAGTAATAAGGAACATGCTTGCATAGGTACCACATCACAATCAACATAATCAGCATATGTAGAGATACTAAAATGCACACGAACAGTACGTGTTACCTTAACCTTGCCGCTGTTGTTGAACCATTGGATGTAGTAAGGATGTGGATGTGGTCTTGTGGTGAGAGAAAGCTTCTTGATAGAGGCAAAGGTGTCCCGTCTTTCGATGAGATAGTGGATTTCGCTTTGGTGGAAGTCGACTTTGACGATCCGACTACGAACGTGCGAGGACGTCGCGCCTTAGCAATCGCTAAACCAACTCCGAGAGGTTATTGACCACGCCGGAGCACGATCAACCTGACCACGAGGGTCTGTTTCCTGCGAGCAAACGAAGAACAAGCAAGAAACTGAGATTGCAATCTGGATATTGCGAATATAAGATGAAAGCTTTATTGATCAAGGTGGGGTTCTGTGACGCCTTTGTCTGGTCGTTGAACACAAACGAAGTACGCGAAGTTGCAGCTATGGCGAACTTTTAATCTAAACAAAACCCAAAGTCTAAACGATGCCCTAAGGGCTGTATATATGGAGGAAGAGGGGGGAATTTCGTGGCCCTTGGTGGAGGGGTCCGAAATCAACCCTATCTCTTGTTTCCCCACACATACGGACTCTGAAAATAGCCTATACTTATGTATTTCGAAATTACATGGGCCTGGCCCAATAATAAGGTGACGCAGCACCTAAAATAGCCTCGGGACGAAATTTATGAAGTGGCATCTTGTATATTTCGTCCAAGGCTTCATGCACCCATTATGGTGGCTTCAAAGTCCTGAAATCATCACTTGTAACTCCGTTCTTGTTCCCCTTGCGCATGCCATCATCTCCATGCTTGTTCTTGCTCCAATGTTCATCCTTCTCCAAGCTAGACCCTTCATTTGTAAGCAAAACAAATGTATCCAATTTAGGCAGCATCATATTCTCATGAACATTAGAATCATTACCAAGAAACGAAAGTACCTGGTAATTTAGTTGGCGTGCACGAGCTCTAGTAATTGGTCCAGTATGTATAGCAGCAGGGGCTGTGGGTGTAACAATTGTATTGATGTCCTCATCAAGAGTCCACCATACCTACCTATGGATTGAGTAAGATCCTTCAAGTAAGTTGTCATCGTGCATGCAATAAAAATTGCTCCTTAAATATGCATGATCTATTAGTGTGAAGATAATAAGCTTTATATGAACTTGTGATAGGGAAGAAATAAAAGCGACGAACTACATAATAAAGGTCTTTATCACAAGCGGCAATATAAAGTGATGTTCTTTTGCATTAAGATTTTGTGCATCCAACCATAAAAGCACATAACAACCTACGCTTCCCTTTGCGAAGGGCCTATCTTTTACTTTTATCTTTTACCCTTATACAAGAGTCATGGTGATCATCACCTTTCCTTTTTACACTTTTTCCTTTGGCAAGCACTCTGTGTTAGAGCGATCCGGATATATATACCCACTTGGATGTAGGAATTCATAAATTATTATTGTTGACATTACCCTTGAGGTAAAAGGTTGGGAGGGGAAACTATAAGCCCCTATCTTTCTCTGTGTCCGATTAAAACTTTGAACCCATAAATATCACATGAGTGTTAGCAATTGTGAAAGACTAAATGGTAGTTGAGTATGTGGAGTTTGCTAAATCAAAGCTCTTACATAGACTCTTCCCGAAAATAAGATGAATGGCAATTGTTTGATGACTAAGAGCATGGTTTGTTAGTTTTCAAGAAAGTTTATGATCTATACATTAACATGTGAATAGCTTGTTACTTGATCATGAGAAGTTTTATAAGTTGAGCTACTTTTATGATATATAATGATGCTAGAAAAAGTGATTGAAACTATCATTGATCAAACTTAAGCACTTGCTAGCATTCACACTTCATAAATTATTTCTTTTATCTTTTACCTACTCTAATACGAGCAGGAATTAAGCTTGGGGATGCTGATACATCTCCAACGTATCTATAATTTATGAAGTATTCATGCCATGTTATAATAGTTTTATATGTTTTTGGTATGATTTGGTTAGAACTAACCCGGACTGACGTTGTTTCCAGCAGAACTATCGTGGTGGTGTTTTTGTGCAGAAATAAAAGTTCTCAGAATGCGCTGAAAATCAACGGAGATTTTTTCTGGAAACTATAAAAAATACTTCAACAAAAAGTTATCGGAGAGGTGTCCCGTGGGGCCCACGAGGGTGGGGGGCATGCCCACCCCCCTAGGGCGCGCCCCTGTGCCTCGTGGACTCCCCGAGGGTCCCCCTAACTTGTTCTCGACACCAAACACTCCTATAAATACCCAAACTTCCAGAAAGAAACCTAGATTGGAAGTTTCGCCGCCGCAAGCCTCTGTAGCCACGAGAAATGAATCTAGGCCCTCTCTGGCACCCTGTCGAAGGGGGGCATCATCACCGGAGGCCATGGAGGAGGATCCCGGAGAGGCCATCATCGCCATGAAGGCCAAGGATCACAGGGAGAACCTCTCCCCGTCTAGGGGGGAGGCCATGGAGGAGGAAGCACAAGGGGGAGAACCTCTCCTCCTCTCTCTTGGTGGTGCTAGAGTGCCATCGGGAGGGGAATCATCGACGTGGTGATCGTCTTCATCAACATCACCATCATCATCACCATTCTCATCTCTTTTACGTGGTCCACTCTCCCGCACCATGCTGTAATCCCTACTTGAACATGGTGCTTTATGCCACATATTATGATCCAATGACGTGTTGCCATCCTATGATGTTTCGAGTAGACATACTTTGTCTTTCGGTTGATTGATGATCTAGATTGGTATGAGTTTTATGTTTTATTTTGGTGCTGTCCTATTGTGCCCTCCGTGTCTCACAAGCGTGAGGGATTCCCGCTGTAGGGTGTTGCAATACGTTCATGATTCGCTTATAGTGGGTTGCTTGAGTGACAGAAGCATAAACCTGAGTAAGGGGGTTGTGGCGTATGGGATAAAGGGGACTTGATATGTTAAAGCTATGGTTGGGTTTTACCTTAATGATCTTTAGTAGTTGCGGATGCTTGCTAGAGTTCCAATCATAAGTGCATATGATCCAAGAAGAGAAAGTATGTTAGTTTATGCCTCTACCTCATATGAAATTGCAATGACAACCATTGGTCTTGTTAACAATTGCCTAGGATAATTCCGCACACTGACCCATCATTATTCCACACTCGCTATTTATAATATTTAGTAATATATTCTAAATTTATGATAACAACACCTACTTTTATATTTTAGCTCTCCGATATCATGCAAAGTTATCCTCTTCATACCCACAACATAGTTTTATTTCTCGTTTCTAGTTGGAAGCAAACGTTCGGTGTACGTAGAGTCGTATCATGATGAGGACATCAATACAATTGTTACACCCACAGCCCCTGCTGCTATACATACTGGACCAATTACTAGAGCCCGTGCACGCCAACTAAATTACCAGGTACTTTCGTTTCTTGGTAATGATTCTAATGTTCATGAGAATATGATGCTGCCTAAATTGGATACATTTGTTTTGCTTACAAATGAAGGGCCTAGCTTGGAGAAGGATGAACATTGGAGCAAGAACAAGCATGGAGATGATGGCATGCGCAAGGGGAACAAGAACGGAGTTACAAGTGATGATTTCAGGACTTTGAAGCCACCATAATGGGTGCATGAAGCCTTGGACGAAATATACAAGATGCCACTTCATAAATTTCGTCCCGAGGCTATTTTAGGTGCTGCGTCACCTTATTATTGGGCCAGGCCCATGTAATTTCGAAATACATAAGTATAGGCTATTTTTAGAGGCCGTATGTGTGGGGAAACAAGAGATAGGGTTGATTTCGGACCCCTCCACCAAGGGCCACGAAATTCCCCCCTCTTCCTCCATATATACAGCCCTTAGGGCATCGTTTAGACTTTGGGTTTTGTTTAGATTAAAAGTTCGCCATAGCTGCAACTTCGCGTACTTCGTTTGTGTTCAACGACCAGACAAAGGCGTCACAGAACCCCACCTTGATCAATAAAGCTTTCATCTTATATTCGCAATATCCAGATTGCAATCTCAGTTTCTTGCTTGTTCTTCGTTTGCTCGCAGGAAACAGACCCTCGTGGTCAGGTTGATCGTGCTCCGGCGTGGTCAATAACCTCTCGGAGTTGGTTTAGCGATTGCTAAGGCGCGACGTCCTCGCACGTTCGTAGTCGGATCGTCAAAGTCGACTTCCACCAAAGCGATATCCATCATCTCATCGAAAGACGGGACACCTTTGCCTCTATCACAGGCCCATGTAATTTCGAAATACATAAGTATAGGCTATTTTTAGAGTCCGTATGTGTGGGGAAACAAGAGATAGGGTTGATTTCGGACCCCTCCACCAAGGGCCACGAAATTCCCCCCTCTTCCTCCATATATACAGCCCTTAGGGCATCGTTTAGACTTTGGGTTTTGTTTAGATTAAAAGTTCGCCATAGCTGCAACTTCGCGTACTTCGTTTGTGTTCAACGACCAGACAAAGGCGTCACAGAACCCCACCTTGATCAATAAAGCTTTCATCTTATATTCGCAATATCCAGATTGCAATCTCAGTTTCTTGCTTGTTCTTCGTTTGCTCGCAGGAAACAGACCCTCGTGGTCAGGTTGATCGTGCTCCGGCGTGGTCAATAACCTCTCGGAGTTGGTTTAGCGATTGCTAAGGCGCGACGTCCTCGCACGTTCGTAGTCGGATCGTCAAAGTCGACTTCCACCAAAGCGAAATCCACTATCTCATCGAAAGACGGGACACCTTTGCCTCTATCAAGAAGCTTTCTCTCACCACAAGACCACATCCACATCCTTACTACATCCAATGGTTCAACAACAGCGGCAAGGTTAAGGTAACACGTACTGTTCGTGTGCATTTTAGTATCTCTACATATGCTGATTATGTTGATTGTGATGTGGTACCTATGCAAGCATGTTCCTTATTACTTGGTAGACCATGGCAATTTGATAAAAATTCTGTACACCATGGTAGAAACAATCACTATACTCTTGTTCATAAGGATAAAAATATTACTTTGCTTCCTATGACTCCTGATTCCATTTTGAAAGATGATATTAATAGAGCTAATAAAGCACAACAGGAGTAGAATAAGAGTGAAAATCAGATTGTGGCAAAAGAATTTGAGCAACAAATGAAGCCTAATAATAAACCATCTAGTGTTGCTTCTGAAATTAAATTGAAAAGTGCATGTTTATTTGCCACCAAATCTGATATTGATGAGCTAGATTTCAGCAAATCTGTTTGCTATGCTTTTGTGTGCAAAGAGGCATTATTTTCATTCGAGGACGTGCCTTCCTCTTTGCCTCCTGCTGTCACTAACATTTTGCAGGAGTTCGCTGACGTCTTTCCACAAGACGTGCCACCGGGATTACCGCCTATTCGAGGGATTGAGCATCAGATTGACTTAATTCCCGGTGCTTCACTGCCAAACCATGCACCATACCGTACCAATCCAGAGGAGACGAAGGAGATTATGCGCCAAGTACAAGAGCTTCTCGACAAAGGTTATATACGCGAATCCCTTAGTCCTTGTGCTGTTCCTATTATTCTAGTGCCGAAAAAGGATGGTACATCACGTATGTGTGTTGATTGTAGAGGCATTAATAATATTACTATTCGTTATCGTCATCCTATTCCTAGGATAGATGATATGCTTGATGAATTGAGTGGCTCTACAATATTCTCCAAAGTTGATTTGCGTAGTGGCTACCATCAAATTCGTATGAAATTGGGAGATGAATGGAAAACAGCATTTAAAACTAAGTTTGGATTATATGAGTGGTTAGTCATGCCTTTTGGGTTAACTAATGCACCTAGTACTTTCATGAGATTAATGAACGAAGTTTTACGTGCTTTCATTGGACGATTTGTGGTAGTTTACTTTGATGACATACTGATTTATAGCAGATCTTTGGAAGAACATTTGGAACATTTACATGCTGTTTTTATTGCTCTACGTGATGCACGTTTGTTTGGTAACCTTGGGAAGTGCACCTTTTGCACCGACCGAGTATCTTTTCTTGGCTATGTTGTTACTCCACAGGGAATTGAAGTTGACAAAGCCAAGATTGAAGCTATTGAGAGTTGGCCGCAGCCCAAAACGGTCACACAAGTGAGGAGTTTTCTTGGCCTCGCTGGATTCTATAGGCGTTGATGAGGACATCAATACAATTGTTACACCCACAGCCCCTGCTGCTATACATACTGGACCAATTACTAGAGCTCGTGCACGCCAACTAAATTACCAGGTACTTTCGTTTCTTGGTAATGATTCTAATGTTCATGAGAATATGATGCTGCCTAAATTGGATACATTTGTTTTGCTTACAAATGAAGGGCCTAGCTTGGAGAAGGATGAACATTGGAGCAAGAACAAGCATGGAGATGATGGCATGCGCAAGGGAAACAAGAACGGAGTTACAAGTGATGATTTCAGGACTTTGAAGCCACCATAATGGGTGCATGAAGCCTTGGACGAAATATACAAGATGCCACTTCATAAATTTCGTCCCGAGGCTATTTTAGGTGCTGCGTCACCTTATTATTGGGCCAGGCCCATGTAATTTCGAAATACATAAGTGTAGGCTATTTTTAGAGTCCGTATGTGTGGGGAAACAAGAGATAGGGTTGATTTCGGACCCCTCCACCAAGGGCCACGAAATTCCCCCCTCTTCCTCCATATATACAGCCCTTAGGGCATCGTTTAGACTTTGGGTTTTGTTTAGATTAAAAGTTCGCCATAGCTGCAACTTCGCGTACTTCGTTTGTGTTCAACGACCAGACAAAGGCGTCACAGAACCCCACCTTGATCAATAAAGCTTTCATCTTATATTCGCAATATCCAGATTGCAATCTCAGTTTCTTGCTTGTTCTTCATTTGCTCGCAGGAAACAGACCCTCGTGGTCAGGTTGATCGTGCTCCGGCGTGGTCAATAACCTCTCGGAGTTGGTTTAGCGATTGCTAAGGCGCGACGTCCTCGCACGTTCGTAGTCGGATTGTCAAAGTCGACTTCCACCAAAGCGAAATCCATCATCTCATCGAAAGACGGGACACCTCTGCCTCTATCATATCAGTGGCAGATAGGACTTGAGAGAATATTGATCTTGCCTTTAGCTCCTTGTGGGTTCGATACTCCATGCTTATCACTTCCACCTTTGGAAATTGCTACGATGATTCCCTGCATTTGGGGGATTATCAGAGGCCTACCAGTTCCATGCCAAGTAGATCCACCAGCCAGTACAGGGGCTCTAGACCATCCCGCTCTCGTGGCCCTTCGTGGTCCTAGGGGCTGGACATCCTGGGTCCATTACCTCGGGCGACCGGCGGCTACCACTACCTCTACATCGCCATCGACAAGTTCACCAAGTGGGCAGAGGTGGAACCCGTGGCTACCATCCGTACAGGCTCGACCGTCAAGTTCATCAAGGGCCTCGTTAGCCGGTTCAGCATGCCCAACCGTATCATCACCGATAACGACTCCCAGTTTACAATCAACCTCTTCAGGTCATATTGTGCTAACCTTGGAACACAGATATGCTACTCTTCGAAGGCACACCCATGGAGCAACGGCCAAGCCGAGCGCGCCAACGCAGAGGTCCTTAAGGGCCTCAAGACCAGGAGCTTCAAAAAGAAGCTTGAGGCTTGCGGCAGGGGCTGGCTGGACGAGATACAATACATGTTGTGGTCCATCCGCCACCACCACGACCAAGCCCACCGGCAAGACTCCCTTCTTCCTTGTCTAGGGGGGCCGAGACGGGAGGGAACTGATCTTGTGCTTGGCGAGGAGGCCCGCCGCGTTGCCTCGCTGCACGGCGCGAGGTACTAGCAGGCCTTGCGGCGCTACCACAATGGCAACATCCGCTCCTGGGCTCTCGAGGTCGGAGACCTCGTCCTGAGGCAGGTCCTCTCCAGGGAGGGCCTCCACAATCTCTCGCCAATGTGGGAGGGCCCATTTAGGGTGGCCCACGTCTCCAGGCTAGGCGCCGTGCACCTCGAGATGGAGGACGGGGTCCCCGTGCAGAATGCCTGGAACATCTAACACCTCCGCAAGTTCTACCCATGACACTCTCTCGTAATCACGAGTGGGGATGTACACGCCCGGGAGTATGCCGGTGTGCTATTCCACGGCCTCGCGGGAGCTTCCGTCCATGACCAAGTTGAAGCACCATGCTTCGCGCTAGCGGAACGGTCGAATGGCGACAATGCCCATGACCAAGTGGAGGCCCCATGCTCCGCACTGGTGGGAAGACTAGTGCAGGTGCCGGACGGGGCAGTTTTTCCCCTTCTTCTTGTAAGGCGTTTGCGATTTCCCTGAATAAAGCTTGAAGTTTCTGTGAATTTTCTCAGAGAAGGGTTGGGCTTTTTTCCTTGCAGCATTTTCTTTCTTGGATTTCTTCTGAAAAAGCAACAACGGCTGCCCGATGCTCCCCTCCTCAACGTCCCACAAGCGGGGGCTGGGCATAGTGCACACACATGGTCCAGCCCCAGCGACATTAAGGACCCGGGTAGCAACGGTCATAGGTCTGCCCCTGTGCATACCTCCTCACCAAGACTTTGGTGTCTAAGTCCTCGCGAGGCGCTCATGAACAAGTCGATGAGCACGCGTTGCCCTCAGTCTCTCCCCTCAAAGGTGCTCATCTCCTGGCCTTGCATGGGCATCGCGACCCGGTATACTACTAACGATCAACCCCCACCCGAGGGCTATGGACACAGAAAAGCATAAGGGAAAGGCAGCCTGGGAAGGCACAAATACGGTTCATTACATCATTAAGGAGTTTCCATTGATACCCTTTACATCGCCGCATGGCAATGCTCCAGTATAAGCAGGAAAAAAGAAGAAGGGTGACCTAAGGAGATGCATCATCGTCACTGCTATCATCGGTCCCATGGCCTTCGGCTTCGTGCTGGTCTTTGTGGCTGTTAGGGGCGAACTGCGCGATGAGAGCATCCACGTGGCCTTCCACCCACTCCCCCAGGGCATCCCTGGTCGCCTTGGGCATGGGGGCTATCACGGCCTCGAAGTCAAAATTGGGATCAGAACGAAGAAGGTGACTAAATAAGCGCGTCGACGCCCGCGCAAGGAGGTGATACGTCTCCGTCGTATCTATAATTTTTGATATTTCCATGCCAATATTATTCAACTTTCATATACTTTTGGCAACTTTTTATATTATTTTTGGGACTAACATATTGATCCAGTGCCCAGTGCCAGTTCCTGTTTGTTGCATGTTTTATGTTTCACAGAAACCCCATATCAAAAGGAGTCCAAACAGGGTAAACACGGACGGAGAATATTTTTGGAATATTTATGATTTTTCGGAGGAAGAATCAACGCGAGACGGTGCCCGTGGGGGCCACGAGGTAGGGAGCGCGCCCCGGGGGGCAGGCGCGCCCCTGACCCTCGTGGGCACCCTGTAAGACGGTTACTGCTCTTCTTTGGCCGCAAGAAAGCTAATTTTCGGAGAAAAATCTTGGCGAAGGTTTCAATCCAATCGGAGTTACAGATCTCCGGATATATAAGAAACAGTGAAAGGGTAGAATCTGGGAAGGTAGAAACAGAGAGAGACAGAGAGACAGATCCAATCCCGGAGGGGCTCTCGCCCCTCCAACGCCATGGAGACCATGGACCAGAGGGGAAACCCTTCTCCCATCTAGGGATAAGGTCAATGAAGAAGAAGAAGAAGGGGGGCTCTCTCCCCCTTGCTTCCGTTGGCGCTGGAATGCCGCCAGGGTCCATCATCATCACCGCAATCTACACCAACACCTCCATCATCTTCACCAACATCTCCATCACCTTCCCCCATCTATATCCAGCGGTCCACTCTCCCGCAACCCGCTGTACCCTCTACTTGAACATGGTGCTTTATGCTTCATATTATTATCCAATCATGTGTTGCCATCCTATGATGTCTGAGTAGATTTTCGTTGTCCTATCGGTAATTTGTTAATTGCTATGATTGGTTTAATTTGCTTATGATTATGTTGCTGTCGTATGGTGCTCTCCGTGTCGTGCAAGTGTGAGGGATTCCTGCTATAGGGTGTTGCTATACCTTCATGATTCGCTTATAGTGGGTTGCTTTAGTGACAGAAGTATAAACCCGAGTAAGGGGGTTGTGGCGTATGAGATAATGGGGACTTGATACTTTAATGCTATGGTTGGTTTTTACTTTAATGATCTTTAGTAGTTGCAGATGCTTGCTAGAGTTTCAATCATAAGTGCATATGATCCAAGAAGAGAAAGTATGTTAGCTTATGCCTCTCCCACATAAAACTTGCTATCGGTCTAGTAAAGTAGTCAATTGCTTAGGGACAATTTCACAACTCCTACCACCACTTTTCCACACTCGCTATTTTTACTTTATTGCTTCTTTATCTAAATAGCCCCTAGTTTATATTTACGTGCTCTTTATTATCTTGAAAAACTATCCAACAACACCTACAAAGTACTTCTAGTTTCATACTTGTTCTAGGTAAAGCGAAGGCTAAGCATGCGCAGAGTTGTATCGGTGGTCGATAGAACTTGAGGGAATATTTGTTCTACCTTTAGCTCCTTGTTGAGTTCGACACTCTTACTTATCGAAAGAGGCTACAATTGATCCCCTACACTTGTGGGTTATCAAGATCTTTTTCTGGCGCCGTTGCTGGGGAGTCATAGCGTAGGGTGAATATTCTCGTGTGTGCTTGTTTGCTTTATCACTTAGTAATTTTTATTTGCTATCCTAAGTTGTTCTCTATCTTTAGTTATGTATAAGGAACATGAAATACCAAAAAAATTAGGTGACTTGCTACTCATGGAGATGGGGAACCTCCTAAAACCCTCGATGCTGGTTATCTGAAAAATATTATGTACTACTTTGATAATCCTGAGAAAACCTCATTCAATTATGTTATGTGAGACACATTGGATCAACGTGAATACTTTAGGGATTATCGCTTGACACACAAAGGGAAACTATTATGGGATGAAATTCATATGTTCCATTGGTATTGATTAGGACATCAATACAATTGTTACACCCACAGCCCCTGCTGCTATACATACTGGACCAATTACTAGAGCTCGTGCACGCCAACTAAATTACCAGGTACTTTCGTTTCTTGGTAATGATTCTAATGTTCATGAGAATATGATGCTGCCTAAATTGGATACATTTGTTTTGCTTACAAATGAAGGGCCTAGCTTGGAGAAGGATGAACATTGGAGCAAGAACAAGCATGGAGATGATGGCATGCGCAAGGGGAACAAGAACGGAGTTACAAGTGATGATTTCAGGACTTTGAAGCCACCATAATGGGTGCATGAAGCCTTGGACGAAATATACAAGATGCCACTTCATAAATTTCGTCCCGAGGCTATTTTAGGTGCTGCGTCACCTTATTATTGGGCCAGGCCCATGTAATTTCGAAATACATAACTATAGGCTATTTTTAGAGTCCGTATGTGTGGGGAAACAAGAGATAGGGTTGATTTCGGACCCCTCCACCAAGGGCCACGAAATTCCCCCCTCTTCCTCCATATATATAGCCCTTAGGGCATCGTTTAGACTTTGGGTTTTGTTTAGATTAAAAGTTCGCCATAGCTGCAACTTCGCGTACTTCGTTTGTGTTCAACGACCAGACAAAGGCGTCACAGAACCCCACCTTGATCAATAAAGCTTTCATCTTATATTCGCAATATCCAGATTGCAATCTCAGTTTCTTGCTTGTTCTTCGTTTGCTCGCCGGAAACAGACCCTCGTGGTCAGGTTGATCGTGCTCCGGCGTGGTCAATAACCTCTCGGAGTTGGTTTAGCGATTGCTAAGGCGCGACGTCCTCGCACGTTCGTAGTCAGATCGTCAAAGTCGACTTCCACCAAAGCGAAATCCATCATCTCATCGAAAGACGGGACACCTCCGCCTCTATCAAGTGGTATCAGATTTCCAGGTTGCTCGGTGAGATTTTACAGTTTTTCGTAGTTTAGATCGAGTCTGTTCTTCATACCTACAGTCCACGAAAAAAACCACAAAAAAAATTAGGGTTAGTTCATCATATCCGAACCAATCTGAGCCTTTGCATAATCTTTTTAGGGTTTTGGTTTGTTGAATTTGCGGTTGCATCGTCGTGTCTAGTTGCTGGTCTTAGAGTCTAGTCTTTTAGAGTTTCGAGTTCTGGTCATAAGTTGTCACGCCGCCGCCGCACCATCATCATCGCCCCTGCCATCTACCACCACCGCTCCGAATCCGTATCCATATACCACCACCAATCCGTGTCCATATACCACCACCGATCCATATCCATATACTACCACCGCTACCACCACCGCTGCCATATACCACCACCATATATCTACCACCAATCCGAGTTCCTTGCTTATTAGGTTTGTTTCCGAGATCCATCTAGTTTCCGATTCGTGTTTCCTTGCCGGAGTAGGTTTCGGAAAAAAAAAGAGTCGGGTAGCCACGCTCCGTTTAGGCCCAAAATTTTTCGAAAACGCATTTTTCGAAAAATTTTCTGGCTATCCTATTTTTAGGTGTTTCTGAGTGTTTTGAGACAGGTGCCATTATAGGAAGTTTTTTTTGACCCGTTTCCAATTTTTGGGTCCGGGCAGTCGAAAAAAAAAAATTTGGTCGAAAAAAAAAATTTCGTGCCCATCCTGTCAGTGTGACCTAGGAAGAGTTTTGAGACACTCGCCATTATAGTGATTTTTCGCAAAAAAAAAGCAGCGCAAAAAAAAAAGAGCGCAAAAAAAAAGAGCGATTTTTTTTTCAGATTGTGCTTTTCCCTTGTTTACGTGCCGCGCCGTGATTTTGTTGGTGTTCTAGGCTCGCGTCTCTAGCACAGTCTAGCCTAGGACCAGCACAGTACCGTCGTTGAGCGTTTATTCAACTTTGCATCTCTGAATTGATTATTGCTGACCCTTTTTGCTACCATACTATAAGCCTTCCCAGCTCCACATACATCTACGTCGTGTGTTTGACTCTCCCTGGTAATCGCTCTATCCAAGCTTTGAGAGTTTTTGACTACAACGGTTGCCGATCACCGCCTGCTGCTGGGTAAGAACTGGTAAGAATTTGAGATTTGCTTGACGGATTTGTGATACACCACCACCACTTCTTAGTAGTTTGTAGGATCATATTCTTGTGTGTTTCTATTGCTGCTAACCATGCCAGGATCACAAGCCGACGAGATTGACTGGGAGAACTTATCGAACAAGGAGCTTCATGATAAGTTTCAGCAAATGATGACTGAACAGGTACAAGATGTGCTGAACAATTTTGAAGAGGCCATGGAGAAGATCACTGGCCTTGAGAAGACGTTCGAAACAAAGCTCGATAACAGATTTAATGAACTGCTTGCGCGTCTTCCACCACCGGCTGCACCTGTCGCACCTCTGCAACAACAACAACTACGCCCCCTTCCGAATCAGTATGGACGAGCACATCGTGTTCCTATTGAGCTAGGACAAAATTCTGGTGCCGCTGTTACTGCTGTTGGTGCTTCTTTGGCTCCTGCTACTGCTCCTGCTGGTACCCAGGAGGATGATGAGTATGCGGGCGATTATGAGGACGAGGTTGATCAAAATCAGATCTACGAGCAGCCACTAGCACCACCACCAGCAGGTCGACCTCAGGTATATATTCGTAATGGTAGGCCTGCACCACCACCTCAGGTACGAGATGATGTCCATATTCCTAAACTGAAATTGAATATTCCACCATTTGAGGGTAGATATGTTCCTGATATATATCTTACTTGGGAGTTAGAAACTGAACAACGATTTACATGTTTACAATATCCTGAGGAGAGACGAGTTGCTGCTGCTGTTTGTGCTTTCACTAGTTTTGCATGTGTATGGTGGTCTGAACATTGTAGATTATATCCTATTCCCGCTACTTGGGCTGCTTTGAAAACTGCTATGCGTACTCGTTGGGTTCCACCATATTATCAACGTGAATTGCTTCAAAAATTACAGCGCTTAAGACAAGGAAAAAATTCTGTAGAAGAATATTATCAGGAATTACAAACTGGCATGATTAGATGTGGTATTGTTGAGGAGAATGAAGCTATGCTTGCACGTTTTCTGGGTGGATTAAATAGAGAGATTCAGACCATTCTAGACTATAAGGAGTATACTAATATCAGTCGTTTATTCCATCTTGCTTGTAAAGCTGAACGTGAAGTGCAGGATCGACAAGCATTGGCGCGAACTAACTTTTCTGCAGGCCGACCTTCATCATGGACACCGCGTGCATCTTCTACTTCAGCTGCACCAGCACCTCAATTAGGTGCCTCCTCCAGTCGTGATACAAGAAAACAGGCACAACCACCATTATCTGCCAAGAGCGCACCTGCTGGGCCTGCACGGAGTTCTTCTTCTTCCATGGCATCAACAGGGCACACAAGTGATATTATTTGTCGTCGTTGTAAGGGAGGAGGTCATTATGCGAGAGAATGCAAATCTCCGCGTGTGATGATTGCTACCGCGGATGGTGGATATGAGTCCGCTAGTGACTATGATGAGGAGACTTTGGCTCTTATTACACGTGAAGAACATGGTGGAGATGATTCTGATCATGAGACGCAATACATGGCTCCTGAAGACGCTGAGAGGTATGAAAGTTTAGTTGCTCAACGTGTTTTGAGTGTGCAGGTCACACAAGCTGAGCAAAATCAGAGGCACAATTTGTTCCATACCAAGGGAGTTGTGAAAGAATGTTCTGCGCGCGTCATCATAGATGGAGGGAGCTGCAACAACTTGGCTAGCATGGAGATGGTGGAGAAGCTTTCTCTCACCACAAGACCACATCCACATCCTTACTACATCCAATGGTTCAACAACAGCGGCAAGGTTAAGGTAACACGTACTGTTCGTGTGCATTTTAGTATATCTACATATGCTGATTATGTTGATTGTGATGTGGTACCTATGCAAGCATGTTCCTTATTACTTGGTAGACAATGGCAATTTGATAAAAATTCTGTACACCATGGTAGAAACAATCAGTATACTCTTGTTCATAAGGATAAAAATATTACTTTGCTTCCTATGACTCCTGATTCTATTTTGAAAGATGATATTCATAGAGCTAATAAAGCACAACAAGAGAAGAATAAGAGTGAAAATCAGATTGTGGCAAAAGAATTTGAGCAACAAATGAAGCCTAATAATAAACCATCTAGTGTTGCTTCTGAAATTAAATTGAAAAGTGCATGTTTATTTGGCACCAAATCTGATATTGATGAGCTAGATTTCAGCAAATCTGTTTGCTATGATTTTGTGTGCAAAGAGGCATTATTTTCATTCGAGGACGTGCCTTCCTCTTTGCCTCCTGCTGTCACTAACATTTTGCAGGAGTTCGCTGACGTCTTTCCACAAGACGTGCTACCGGGATTACCACCTATTCGAGGGATTGAGCATCAGATCGATTTAATTCCCGGTGCTTCACTGCCAAACCGTGCACCATACCGTACCAATCCAGAGGAGACGAAGGAGATTATGCGTCAAGTACAAGAGCTTCTCGACAAAGGTTATATACGCGAATCCCTTAGTCCTTGTGCTGTTCCTATTATTCTAGTGCCGAAAAAGGATGGTACATCACGTATGTGTGTTGATTGTAGAGGCATTAATAATATTACTATTCGTTATCGTCATCCTATTCCTAGGCTAGATGATATGCTTGATGAATTGAGTGGCTCTACAATATTCCCCAAAGTTGATTTGCGTAGTGGCTACCATCAAATTCGTATGAAATTGGGAGATGAATGGAAAACAGCATTTAAAACTAAGTTTGGATTATATGAGTGGTTAGTCATGCCTTTTGGGTTAACTAATGCACCTAGTACTTTCATGAGATTAATGAACGAAGTTTTACGTGCTTTCATTGGACGATTTGTGGTAGTTTACTTTGATGACATATTGATTTATAGCAGATCTTTGGAAGAACATTTGGAACATTTACGTGCTGTTTTTATTGCTCTACGTGATGCACGTTTGTTTGGTAAACTTGGGAAGTGCACCTTTTGCACCGACCGAGTATCTTTTCTTGGCTATGTTGTTACTCCACAGGGAATTGAAGTTGATAAAGCCAAGATTGAAGCTATTGAGAGTTGGCCGCAGCCCAAAACGGTCACACAAGTGAGGAGTTTTCTTGGCCTCGCTGGATTCTATAGGCGTTTTGTGAGAGATTTCAGCACCATTGCTACACCTCTCAATTAGCTTACAAAGAAAGATGTGCCTTTTCTCTGGGGTACCGCACAGGAAGAAGCCTTCACGGTATTGAAAGATAAGTTGACACATGCTCCTTTACTCCAACTTCCTGATTTTAATAAGACTTTTGAGCTTGAATGTGATGCTAGTGGAATTGGATTAGGAGGTGTGTTATTACAAGATGGCAAACCTGTTGCATACTTTTCTGAAAAATTGAGTGGGCCTAGTCTGAATTATTCTATTTATGATAAAGAATTATATGCTCTTGTTCGGACTTTAGAAACATGGCAACATTATTTATGGCCCAAAGAATTTGTTATACATTCTGATCATGAATCTTTGAAACATATTAAAAGTCAAGCTAAACTGAATCGTAGACATGCTAAATGGGTTGAATTCATTGAGACTTTCCCTTATGTCATTAAACACAAGAAGGGAAAAGAAAATGTTATTGCTGATGCATTGTCTCGTCGCTATACTATGCTTTCACAACTTGACTTCAAAATATTTGGTTTGGAGACCATCAAAGATCAATATGTGCATGATGCTGATTTTAAAGATGTAATGCAGAATTGTAAAGAAGGAAGAATGTGGAACAAGTTTGTTGTTAACGATGGATTTGTGTTTCGTGCTAACAAGCTATGCATTCCAGCTAGCTCCGTTCGTCTTTTGTTGTTGCAGGAGGCGCATGGAGGAGGATTAATGGGACACTTTGGCGTGAAGAAGACGGAGGACGTACCTGCTACACATTTCTTTTGGCCAAAGATGAGACGGGATGTTGAGCGTTTTATTGCTCGCTGCACTACATGTCAAAAAGCTAAGTCACGACTCAATCCTCATGGTTTATATATGCCTTTGCCTGTACCGAGTGTTCCTTGGGAGGATATATCTATGGACTTTGTTTTAGGTTTACCTCGAACAAAGAAGGGGAGGGATAGCATATTTGTTGTCGTGGATAGATTCTCGAAAATGGCACACTTTATACCATGTCATAAAAGCGATGATGCTGTTAATGTTGCTGATTTGTTCTTTCGTGAAATTATTCGCTTGCATGGTGTGCCAAATACTATTGTTTCAGATCGTGATACTAAATTTCTTAGCCACTTTTGGAGATGTTTATGGGCTAAGTTGGGGACTAAACTGCTTTTTAGTACTACTTGTCACCCCCAAACTGATGGACAAACTGAAGTAGTCAATAGAACGTTGTCTACTATGCTTAGGGCTGTTTTGAAGAATAATAAGAAAATGTGGGAGGAATGCTTGCCTCATATTGAATTTGCTTATAATCGTTCAATGCATTCTACTACTAAGATGTGCCCTTTTGAAGTTGTGTATGGTTTCCTACCTCGTGCACCTATTGATTTGTTGCCTCTTCCATCTTCGGAGAAGGTTAATTTTGATGCTAAACAACGTGCTGAATTGATTTTAAAAATGCATCAGTTAACTAAGGAAAACATTGAGCGCATGAATGCTAAATATAAACTTGCTGGAGATAAGGGTAGAAAACATGTTGTGTTTGCACCTGGAGATCTTGTTTGGTTACATTTGCGTAAGGATAGATTTCCTGATTTGCGCAAATCAAAGTTAATGCCACGTGCTGATGGTCCCTTTAAGGTGTTAGAGAAAATAAATGATAATGCATATAAACTTGAGCTGCCTGCAGATTTTGGGGTTAGTCCCACTTTTAACATTGCAGATTTGAAGCCTTATTTGGGTGAGGAAGATGAACTTCCGTCGAGGACGACTTCATTTCAAGAAGGGGAGGATGATGAGGACATCAATACAATTGTTACACCCACAGCCCCTGCTGCTATACATACTGGACCAATTACTAGAGCTCGTGCACGCCAACTAAATTACCAGGTACTTTCGTTTCTTGGTAATGATTCTAATGTTCATGTGATAAGGGCAAAGGTGTCCCGTCTTTCGATGAGATGGTGGATTTCGCTTTGGTGGAAGTCGACTTTGACGATCCGACTACGAACGTGCGAGGACGTCGCGCCTTAGCAATCGCTAAACCAACTCCGAGAGGTTATTGACCACGCCGGAGCACGATCAACCTGACCACGAGGGTCTGTTTCCTGCGAGCAAACGAAGAACAAGCAAGAAACTAAGATTGCAATCTGGATATTGCGAATATAAGATGAAAGCTTTATTGATCAAGGTGGGGTTCTGTGACGCCTTTGTCTGGTCGTTGAACACAAACGAAGTACGCGAAGTTGCAGCTATGGCGAACTTTTAATCTAAACAAAACCCAAAGTCTAAACGACGCCCTAAGGGCTGTATATATGGAGGAAGAGGGGGAGAATTTCGTGGCCCTTGGTGGAGGGGTCCGAAATCAACCCTATCTCTTGTTTCCCCACACATACGGACTCTAAAAATAGCCTATACTTATGTATTTCGAAATTACATGGGCCTGGCCCAATAATAAGGTGACGCAGCACCTAAAATAGCCTCGGGACGAAATTTATGAAGTGGCGTCTTGTATATTTCGTCCAAGGCTTCATGCACCCATTATGGTGGCTTCAAAGTCCTGAAATCATCACTTGTAACTCCGTTCTTGTTTCCCTTGCGCATGCCATCATCTCCATGCTTGTTCTTGCTCCAATGTTCATCCTTCTCCAAGCTAGGCCCTTCATTTGTAAGCAAAACAAATGTATCCAATTTAGGCAGCATCATATTCTCATGAACATTAGAATCATTACCAACAAACGAAAGTACCTGGTAATTTAGTTGGTGTGCACGAGCTCTAGTAATTGGTCCAGTATGTATAGCAGCAGGGGCTGTGGGTGTAACAATTGTATTGATGTCCTCATCATCCTCCCCTTCTTGAAATGAAGTCGTCCTCGACGGAAGTTCATCTTCCTCACCCAAATAAGGCTTCAAATCTGCAATGTTAAAAGTGGGACTAACCCCAAAATCTGCAGGCAGCTCAAGTTTATATGCATTATCATTTATTTTCTCTAACACCTTAAAGGGACCATCAGCACGTGGCATTAACTTTGATTTGCGCAAATCAGGAAATCTATCCTTACGCAAATGTAACCAAACAAGATCTCCAGGTGCAAACACAACATGTTTTCTACCCTTATCTCCAGCAAGTTTATATTTAGCATTCATGCGCTCAATGTTTTCCTTAGTTAACTGATGCATTTTTAAAATCAATTCAGCACGTTGTTTAGCATCAAAATTAACCTTCTCCGAAGATGGAAGAGGCAACAAATCAATAGGTGCACGAGGTAGGAAACCATACACAACTTCAAAAGGGCACATCTTAGTAGTAGAATGCAATGAACGATTATAAGCAAATTCAATATGAGGCAAGCATTCCTCCCACATTTTCTTATTATTCTTCAAAACAGCCCTAAGCATAGTAGACAACGTTCTATTGACTACTTCAGTTTGTCCATCAGTTTGGGGGTGACAAGTAGTACTAAAAAGCAGTTTAGTCCCCAACTTAGCCCATAAACATCTCCAAAAGTGGCTAAGAAATTTAGTATAACGATCTGAAACAATAGTATTTGGCACACCATGCAAGCGAATAATTTCACGAAAGAACAAATCAGCAACATTAACAGCATCATCGCTTTTATGACATGGTATAAAGTGTGCCATTTTCGAGAATCTATCCACGACAACAAATATGCTATCCCTCCCCTTCTTTGTTCGAGGTAAACCTAAAACAAAGTCCATAGATATATCCTCCCAAGGAACACTAGGTACAGGCAAAGGCATATATAAACCATGAGGATTGAGTCGTGACTTAGCTTTTTG
Source organism: Triticum aestivum (assembly GCF_018294505.1). Taxonomy (NCBI): domain Eukaryota; kingdom Viridiplantae; phylum Streptophyta; class Magnoliopsida; order Poales; family Poaceae; genus Triticum; species Triticum aestivum. The sequence goes on from NC_057810.1 coordinate 334,203,366, forward strand.
ACATGTAGTGCATCGAGCAATAAAACGCTCAACATCCTGTCTCATCTTTGGCCAAAAGAAATGTGTAGCAAGTACGTCCTCCGTCTTCTTCACGCCAAAATGTCCCATTAATCCTCCTCCATGCGCTTCCTGCAACAACAAAAGACGAACGGAGCTAGCTGGAATGCATAGCTTGTTAGCACGAAACACAAATCCATCGTTAACGACAAACTTGTTCCACATTCTTCCTTCTTTACAATTCTGCATTACATCTTTAAAATCAGCATCATGCACATATTGATCTTTGATGGTCTCCAAACCAAATATTTTGAAGTCAAGTTGTGAAAGCATAGTATAGCGACGAGACAATGCATCAGCAATAACATTTTCTTTTCCCTTCTTGTGTTTAATGACATAAGGGAAAGTCTCAATGAATTCAACCCATTTAGCATGTCTACGATTCAGTTTAGCTTGACTTTTAATATGTTTCAAAGATTCATGATCAGAATGTATAACAAATTCTTTGGGCCATAAACAAGTCCGAACAAGAGCATATAATTCTTTATCATAAGTAGAATAATTCAGACTAGGCCCACTCAATTTTTTAGAAAAGTATGCAACAGTTTTACCATCTTGTAATAACACACCTCCTAATCCAATTCCACTAGCATCACATTCAAGCTCAAAAGTCTTATTAAAATCAGGAAGTTGGAGTAAAGGAGCATGTGTCAACTTATCTTTCAATACCGTGAAGGCTTCTTCCTGTGCGGTACCCCAAAGAAAAGGCACATCCTTCTTTGTAAGTTCGTTGAGAGGTGCAACAATGGTGCTGAAATCTCTCACAAAACGCCTATAGAATCCAGCGAGGCCAAGAAAACTCCTCACTTGTGTGACCGTTTTGGGTTGTGGCCAACTCTCAATAGCAAGGAAACACGAATCGGAATCTACTTTCGTTTCTTGGTAATGATTCTAATGTTCATGAGAATATGATGCTGCCTAAATTGGATACATTTGTTTTGCTTACAAATGAAGGGCCTAGCTTGGAGAAGGATGAACATTGGAGCAAGAACAAGCATGGAGATGATGGCATGCGCAAGGGGAACAAGAACGGAGTTACAAGTGATGATTTCAGGACTTTGAAGCCACCATAATGGGTGCATGAAGCCTTGGACGAAATATACAAGATGCCACTTCATAAATTTCGTCCCGAGGCTATTTTAGGTGCTGCGTCACCTTATTATTGGGCCAGGCCCATGTAATTTCGAAATACATAACTATAGGCTATTTTTAGAGTCCGTATGTGTGGGGAAACAAGAGATAGGGTTGATTTCGGACCCCTCCACCAAGGGCCACGAAATTCCCCCCTCTTCCTCCATATATACAGCCCTTAGGGCATCGTTTAGACTTTGGGTTTTGTTTAGATTAAAAGTTCGCCATAGCTGCAACTTCGCGTACTTCGTTTGTGTTCAACGACCAGACAAAGGCGTCACAGAACCCCACCTTGATCAATAAAGCTTTCATCTTATATTCGCAATATCCAGATTGCAATCTCAGTTTCTTGCTTGTTCTTCGTTTGCTCGCAGGAAACAGACCCTCGTGGTCAGGTTGATCGTGCTCCGGCGTGGTCAATAACCACTCGGAGTTGGTTTAGCGATTGCTAAGGCGCGACGTCCTCGCACGTTCGTAGTCGAATCGTGAAAGTCGACTTCCACCAAAGCGAAATCCATCATCTCATCGAAAGACGGGACACCTCCGCCTCTATCAGGTATGCTCGTCAACTATGCTTGAGATATGATTATACTTGTTGCTCTAGGATGAAGGCTCCACACCTTTCCTTTTCATGCAAATTTAGTGATAATAAAACCTTGGCTTCTTACGCTAATGGTATATATGATTACTATGATGTGGAACAAATAGAAGAATTCGTTGCTTTTATGGGTGCTTATGAAATTGAATCTTTGTTTAAAACATGTGATCTTGATGATGCTGTTTACGGATCTGAAAATTTTGCTATACTTAAATATTGCTATGAGAATTATGAATTCAATTCCATTCCGATATTGATGCATTTATTGAGGAAGTCTCCGCTATCCAAGAAGAGACTAATATTTTGCAGGAGTCTATGGAAGAAGGAATTGATGAAACTGTGAGCTCATTGGATGAAAAAGATGATGAGGAGAGCGAAGAACAAAAGTAGGAACAACGGATTAGCTACCCGTGCCCACCTTCTAATGAGGGTAACTCTTCAACTCATGCATTGTTTAATTTCCCTTCGTGCTTACTGAAGGACGATTGCTATGATGATTGTTATGGTCCCGTTGAATCTCTTGAACATCCCTTTTTGATGATGCTTATGGCCAAGATGCCAATATGAATGATGCTTATGGAGATGAACTTGCTATAGTTCCTTATGTTAAACATGAAATTTTTGCTATTGCACCCACACGTAATAGTCCTATTATCCTTTTGAATTCTCCAAACTACACTATATCGGAGAAGTTTGCTCTTATTAAGGATTATATTGATGGGTTGCCTTTTACCATTGCACATGATGATTTTGATAGATATAATATGCATGTGCTTGCTGCTCCTACTTGCAATTATTATGAGAGAGGAACTATATCTCCACCTCTCTATGTTTCCAATATGATAAAATTGCAAGAAACTGCTTACACTATGCATTGGCCTTTACTATGCGTGCATGAATTGTTCTTTTATGACATGCCGATGCATAGGAAGAGAGTTAAACTTCGTCATTACATGATATATGTTACTTTGTGCTCACTACTAAATTACAAATCATTGTTAATTAAAATTGGCTTTGATATACCTTGGGATCCGGGTGGAACCATTACTTGAGCACTATATGCCTAGCTTAATGGATTTAAAAAAAGCGCTACCAGGGAGACAACCCAGAAGTTTTAGAGAGTCATTTATTTCTATTGAGTGCTTTTATATAGTCTAAAAATAAAGAAATAAAGAAGGTAACCCAATAACTTTTCAAAAAGGAAAGTGAAAGTGAGAGAGACAAGCATTGTTGAAGTGGGAGAGCTCCTTGAACTTTGTTCATGCTCACGGAAACTTTGTGAATCTTAATTACAGAAACTTTTCATCAGAAATAATTATCCGCTTGTACAATTCCATTTTGTTATAAAAATAATGTGCCAAGGTTTGCCTTTAGGATGTTTACAATGCTTGTTGGTTTGTGCGGTGCTGGACAGAAACTTTGGCTGTAGTGCACGATTTTACATTCTTTACTGGAACGTCAAACGGTTCTGAAACTTTTTGCACTGTCTTTATGAACAAATTGTTTATTATTCCTAATTTTGGTAGAATTTTTGGAGTACCAGAAGTATGGTGAATGTTCTGATTGCTACAGACTGTTCTGTTTTTAAAAGATTCTGTTTTTGATGCATAGTTTACTTGTTATGATGAAACTATCAATTTCTATCAGTGGATTAAGCCATGGAAAATTTATATTACAGTAGACACAATGCAAAAACAAAATAAGGATTGGTTTGCAACAGTACCTAGAGTAGTGATTTGCTTTATTATACTAACGGATCTTACCGAGTTTTCTGTTGAAGTTTTGGGTGGATGAAGTGTTTGATCTAGGAGGTCTCGATATGAGGAAAAGGAAGAGAGGCAAGATCTCAAGCTTGGGGATGCCCAAGGAACCCCAAGTAAATATTCAAGGAGACTCAAGCGTCTAAGCTTGGGGATGCCCCCGAAATCATCCCCTCTTTCTTCAACAAGTATCGGTATTTTTTCAGATTCGTTTCATTCATGTGATATGTGCAAATCCTGGAGCGTCTTTTGCATTTAGTTTTCACTTTTCTTTTATCCACCATGCTAGTATGAGATAGTCCATGGTTGATTTATAGAATTCTCATTGCACTTCACTTATATCTTTTGAGTATGGCTTTATAGAATGCTTCGTGTGCTTCACTTATATCATTTGAAGTTTGGATTGCCTATTTCTCTTCACATAGTAAACCGCCATTTGTAGAATGCTCTTTTGCTTCACTTATATTTGTTAGAGCGTGGTCATATCTTTTGTAAAAAGAATTAAACTCTCTTGCTTCACTTATATCTATTTAGAGAGATGACAGGAATTGGTCTTCACATGGTTAGTCACAAAATCCTACATAAAACTAGTGGATCACTGAATATGATATATTTGATTCCTTGCAATAGGTTTGCGATATAGAGATGATAATATGTGTGGGAGGTTCTAGTAGATGGTTGTGTCTAGTAAGGATATTGGTGTTATGGTTTGTGATTCCCGAAGAATGTACGTATGGTCTACTAACTATGTAACCAAATTGGCGCGCATTGTATTTTGATTGTTTATCTTTGCGTGAAGGTCGAGGGCGCGCGATGGTTAACTCCTACCACCCCCCCCCTAGGAGCATGCGTAGTAGTACTTTGCTTTGAGGGCTAATAAACTTTTTCAATAAGCATATGAGTTCTTTATGACTAATGTGAGTCCATGGATTATACGCACTCTTACCCTTCCATCATTGCAAGCCTCTTCAGTACCGTGCATTGCCCTTTCTCACCTCGAGAGTTGGTGCAAACTTCGTCGGTGCATCCAAACCCCATGATACGATACGCTCTCTCACACATAAGCCTCCTTATATCTTCCTCAAAACAGCCACCATACCTACCTATCATGGCATTTCCATAGCCACTCCGAGATATATTGCCATGCAACTTCCATCATCATCATATACATGACTTGAGCATTCATTGTCATATTACTTTGCATGATCGTAAGATAGCTAGCATGATGTTTTCATGGCTTATCTTTTTTGTTTTGATGTCATTGCTACACTGGATCATTGCACATCCCGGTACACCGCTGGAAGCATTCATATAGAGTCATATTTTTGTTCCAAATATCGAGTTGTAAGTAAATAAAAGTGTGATGATCATCATTATTAGAGCATTGCCCCATAAAAAAAGAGGCCAAATAAGCCTAAGTAAAAAGGGGGGGCCAATGAAGCCCGCCCAAAAAAACAAAAAAAGGAGAAAAATAAATAAAAATAAAAGGGGCAATGTTACTATCCTTTTACCACACTTGTGCTTCAGAGTAGCACCATGTTCTTCATATAGAGAGTCTCCTATATTGTCAGTTTCATATACTAGTGGGAATTTTCATTATAGAACTTGGCTTATATATTCCAATGATGGGCTTCCTGAAATGCCCGAGGTCTTCATGAGCAAGCAAGTTGGATGCACACCCACTTAGTTTTCAGTTTGAGCTTTCATACACTTATAGCTCTAGTGCATCCGTTGCATGGCAATCCCTACTCCTCGCATTGACATCAATTGATGGGCATCTCCATAGCCTGTTGATTAGCCGCGTCGATGTGAGACTTTCTCCCTTTTTGTCTTCTCCACACAACCTCAACCATCATACTCTATTCCACCTATAGTGCTATATCCATGGCTTGTGCTCATGTATTGCGTGAAGGTTGAAAAAGTTGAAGCGCGTTAAAAAGTATGAACCAATTGCTTGGCTGACACCGGGATAGGCATGAGGGGTACCTTGTGTTAAGAAAAGGGAGCATACAATACTATATGATTTTGTAGGGATAACATTCTGTAAGCATTGATATTTTGAAAGGCATGATTGTTTGTTGGGATACCCGAAGTATTATTGTTTTTATGTCAAATTGATGAGGACATCAATACAATTGTTACACCCACAGCCCCTGCTGCTATACATACTGGACCAATTACTAGAGCTCGTGCACGCCAACTAAATTACCAGGTACTTTCGTTTCTTGGTAATGATTCTAATGTTCATGAGAATAATATGCTGCCTAAATTGGATACATTTGTTTTGCTTACAAATGAAGGGCCTAGCTTGGAGAAGGATGAACATTGGAGCAAGAACAAGCATGGAGATGATGGCATGCGCAAGGGGAACAAGAACGGAGTTACAAGTGATGATTTCAGGACTTTGAAGCCACCATAATGGGTGCATGAAGCCTTGGACGAAATATACAAGATGCCACTTCATAAATTTCGTCCCGAGGCTATTTTAGGTGCTGCGTCACCTTATTATTGGGCCAGGCCCATGTAATTTCGAAATACATAAGTATAGGCTATTTTTAGAGTCCGTATGTGTGGGGAAACAAGAGATAGGGATGATTTCGGACCCCTCCACCAAGGGCCACGAAATTCCCCCCTCTTCCTCCATATATACAGCCCTTAGGGCATCGTTTAGACTTTGGGTTTTGTTTAGATTAAAAGTTCGCCATAGCTGCAACTTCGCATACTTCGTTTGTGTTCAACGACCAGACAAAGGCGTCACAGAACCCCACCTTGATCAATAAAGCTTTCATCTTATATTCGCAATATCCAGATTGCAATCTTAGTTTCTTGCTTGTTCTTCGTTTGCTCGCAGGAAACAGACCCTCGTGGTCAGGTTGATCGTGCTCCGGCGTGGTCAATAACCTCTCGGAGTTGGTTTAGCGATTGCTAAGGCGCGACGTCCTCGCACGTTCGTAGTCGGATCGTCAAAGTCGACTTCCACCAAAGCGAAATCCACCATCTCATCGAAAGACGGGACACCTTTGCCGCTATCATGTGCCCTTTTGAAGTTGTGTATGGTTTCCTACCTCGTGCACCTATTGATTTGTTGCCTCTTCCATCTTCGGAGAAGGTTAATTTTGATGCTAAACAACGTGCTGAATTGATTTTAAAAATGCATGAGTTAACTAAGGAAAACATTGAGCGTATGAATGCTAAATATAAACTTGCTGGAGATAAGGGTAGAAAACATGTTGTGTTTGCACCTGGAGATCTTGTTTGGTTACATTTGCGTAAGGATAGATTTCCTGATTTGCGCAAATCAAAGTTAATGCCACGTGCTGATGGTCCCTTTAAGGTGTTAGAGAATATAAATGATAATGCATATAAACTTGAGCTGCCTGCAGATTTTGGGGTCAGTCCCACTTTTCACATTGCAGATTTGAAGCCTTATTTGGGTGAGGAAGATGAACTTCCGTCGAGGACGACTTCATTTCAAGAAGGGGAGGATGATGAGGACATCAATACAATTGTTACACCCACAGCCCCTGCTGCTATACATACTGGACCAATTACTAGAGCTCGTGCACGCCAACTAAATTACCAGGTACTTTCGTTTCTTGGTAATGATTCTAATGTTCATGAGAATATGATGCTGCCTAAATTGGATACATTTGTTTTGCTTACAAATGAAGGTCCTAGCTTGGAGAAGGATGAGCATTTGATAGAGGCAAAGGTGTCCCGTCTTTCGATGAGATGATGGATATCGCTTTGGTGGCAGTCGACTTTGACGATCCGACTACGAACGTGCGAGGACGTCGCGCCTTAGCAATCGCTAAACCAGCTCCGAGAGGTTATTAACCACGCCGGAGCACGATCAACCTGACCACGAGGGTCTGTTTCCTGCGAGCAAACGAAGAACAAGCAAGAAACTGAGATTGCAATCTGGATATTGCGAATATAAGATGAAAGCTTTATTGATCAAGGTGGGGTTCTGTGACGCCTTTGTCTGGTCGTTGAACACAAATGAAGTACGCGAAGTTGCAGCTATGGCGAACTTTTAATCTAAACAAAACCCAAAGTCTAAACGATGCCCTAAGGGCTGTATATATGGAGGAAGAGGGGGGAATTTCGTGGCCCTTGGTGGAGGGGTCCGAAATCAACCCTATCTCTTGTTTCCCCACACATACGGACTCTAAAAATAGCCTATACTTATGTATTTCGAAATTACATGGGCCTGGCCCAATAATAAGGTGACGCAGCACCTAAAATAGCCTCGGGACGAAATTTATGAAGTGGCATCTTGTATATTTCGTCCAAGGCTTCATGCACCCATTATGGTGGCTTCAAAGTCCTGAAATAATCACTTGTAACTCCGTTCTTGTTCCCCTTGCGCATGCCATCATCTCCATGCTTGTTCTTGCTCCAATGTTCATCCTTCTCCAAGCTAGGCCCTTCATTTGTAAGCAAAACAAATGTATCCAATTTAGGCAGCATCATATTCTCATGAACATTAGAATCATTACCAAGAAACGAAAGTACCTGGTAATTTAGTTGGCGTGCACGAGCTCTAGTAATTGGTCCAGTATGTATAGCAGCAGGGGCTGTGGGTGTGACAATTGTATTGATGTCCTCATCATCCTCCCCTTCTTGAAATGAAGTCGTCCTCGACGGAAGTTCATCTTCCTCACCCAAATAAGGCTTCAAATCTGCAATGTTAAAAGTGGGACTAACCCCAAAATCTGCAGGTAGCTCAAGTTTATATGCATTATCATTTATTTTCTCTAACACCTTAAAGGGACCATCAGCACGTGGCATTAACTTTGATTTGCGCAAATCAGGAAATCTATCCTTACGCAAATGTAACCAAACAAGATCTCCAGGTGCAAACACAACATGTTTTCTACCCTTATCTCCAGCAAGTTTATATTTAGCATTCATACGCTCAATGTTTTCCTTAGTTAACTCATGCATTTTTAAAATCAATTCAGCACGTTGTTTAGCATCAAAATTAACCTTCTCCGAAGATGGAAGAGGCAACAAATCAATAGGTGAACGAGGTAGGAAACCATACACAACTTCAAAAGGGCACATCTTAGTAGTAGAATGCAATGAACGATTATAAGCAAATTCAATATGAGGCAAGCATTCCTCCCACATTTTCTTATTATTCTTCAAAACAGCCCTAAGCATAGTAGACAACGTTCTATTGACTACTTCAGTTTGTCCATCAGTTTGGGGGTGACAAGTAGTACTAAAAAGCAGTTTAGTCCCCAACTTAGCCCATAAACATCTCCAAAAGTGGCTAAGAAATTTAGTATCACGATCTGAAACAATAGTATTTGGCACACCATGCAAGCGAATAATTTCACGAAAGAACAAATCAGCAACATTAACAGCATCATCGCTTTTATGACATGGTATAAAGTGTGCCATTTTCGAGAATCTATCCACGACAACAAATATGCTATCCCTCCCTGATGAGGACATCAATACAATTGTTACACCCACAGCCCCTGCTGCTATACATACTGGACCAATTACTAGAGCTCGTGCACGCCAACTAAACTACCAGGTACTTTCGTTTCTTGGTAATGATTCTAATGTTCATGAGAATATGATGCTGCCTAAATTGGATACATTTGTTTTGCTTACAAATGAAGGGCCTAGCTTGGAGAAGGATGAACATTGGAGCAAGAACAAGAACGGAGTTACAAGTGATGATTTCAGGACTTTGAAGCCACCATAATGGGTGCATGAAGCCTTGGACGAAATATACAAGATGCCACTTCATAAATTTCGTTCCGAGGCTATTTTAGGTGCTGCGTCACCTTATTATTGGGCCAGGCCCATGTAATTTCGAAATACATAAGTATAGGCTATTTTTAGAGTCCGTATGTGTGGGGAAACAAGAGATAGGGTTGATTTCGGACCCCTCCACCAAGGGCCACGAAATTCCCCCCCTCTTCCTCCATATATACAGCCCTTAGGGCATCGTTTAGAATTTGGGGTTTTGTTTAGATTAAAAGTTCGCCATAGCTGCAACTTCGCGTACTTCGTTTGTGTTCAACGACCAGACAAAGGCGTCACAGAACCCCACCTTGATCAATAAAGCTTTCATCTTATATTCGCAATATCCAGATTGCAATCTTAGTTTCTTGCTTGTTCTTCGTTTGCTCGCAGGAAACAGACCCTCGTGGTCAGGTTGATCGTGCTCCGGCGTGGTCAATAACCTCTCGGAGTTGGTTTAGCGATTGCTAAGGCGCGACATCCTCGCACGTTCGTAGTCGGATCGTCAAAGTCGACTTCCACCAAAGCGAAATCCACCATCTCATCGAAAGACGGGACACCTTTGCCTCTATCAAGTGGTATCAGATTTCCAGGTTGCTCGGTGAGATTTTACAGTTTTTCGTAGTTTAGATCGAGTCTGTTCTTCATACCTATAGTCCACGAAAAAGCCAAAAAAAAATTAGGGTTAGTTCATCCCATCCAAACCAATCTGAGCCTTGCATTATCTTTTCTGTATTTGCTTTGTTGAATTTGCGGTTGCATCGTCGTGTTCAGTTGCTGGTCTTAGCGTCTAGTCTTTTAGAGTTTCGAGTTCTGTTCACAAGTTGTCACACCGTCGCCGCACCATCATCATCGCCCCTGCCATCTACCACCACCGCTCCGAATCCGTATCCATATACCACCACCAATCCGTGTCCATATACCACCACCGATCCATATCCAAATACTACCACCGCTGCCATATACCACCACCATATATCCACCACCAATCCGAGTTCCTTGCTTATTAGGTTTGTTTTCGGGATCAATCTAGATTCCGATTCGTGTTTCCTTGCCGGAGTAGGTTTCGGAAAAAAAAAGAGCGGAAAAAAAAAATTCAGAGTGTGCTTTTCCCTTGTTTACGTGCCGCGCCGTGATTTTGTTGGTGTTCTAGGCTCGCGTCTCTAGCACAGTCTAGCCTAGGACCAGCACAGTACCGTCGTTGAGCGTTTATTCAACTTTGCATCTCTGAATTGATTATTGCTGACCCTTTTTGCTACCATACTATAAGCCTTCCCAGCTCCACATACATCTACGTCGTGTGTTCGACTCTCCCTGGTAATCGTTCTATCCAAGCTTTGAGAGTTTTTGACTACAACGGTTGCCGATCACCGCCTGCTGCTGGGTAAGAACTGGTAAGAATTTGAGATTTGCTTGACGGATTTGTAACACCCACCACCACCACTTGTTCGTAGTCTGTAGGATCATATTCTTGTGTGTTTCTATTGCTGCTAACCATGCCAGGATCACAAGCCGACGAGATTGACTGGGAGAATTTATCGAACAAGGAGCTTCATGATAAGTTTCAGCAAATGATGACTGAACAGGTGCAAGATGTGCTGAACAATTTTGAAGAGGCCATGGAGAAGATCACTGGCCTTGAGAAGACATTCGAAACAAAGCTCGATAACAAGTTTAATGAATTGCTCGCGCGTCTTCCACCACCACCACCCGCTGCACCTAACGCACCTCTCCAACAACAACAACAACGACTACCTCCACGTCGCGAAACAGACCTCCGCCGAGCAAGCCGTGTTCCTCTTGCGTTTGGCCAAACTGTTGGTGCTGCTGTTGATACTTCTGTGGCTCCTGCTGCTGATGCGGAGGAGGATGATTATGTGGGAGACTATGAGGATGAGGTTGATCAAAATCAACACTACGTGCAGCCACCTGTACCACCACCAGCAGGTCGACCTCAGGTATATCTTCGTAATGGTAGGCCTGCACCACCACCTCAGGTACGAGATGATGTCCATATTCCTAAACTGAAATTGAATATTCCACCATTTGAGGGTAGATATGTTCCTGATATATATCTTACTTGGGAGTTAGAAACTGAACAACGATTTACATGTTTACAATATCCTGAGGAGAGACGAGTTGCTGCTGCCGTTTGTGCTTTCACTAGTTTTGCATGTGTATGGTGGTCTGAACATTGTCGATTATATCCTATTCCAACCACTTGGGCTGCTTTGAAAACTGCTATGCGTACGCGTTGGGTTCCACCATATTATCAACGTGAATTGCTTCAAAAATTGCAGCGTTTAAGACAAGGGAAAAATTCTGTAGAAGAATATTATCAGGAATTACAAACTGGCATGATTAGATGTGGTATTGTTGAGGAGAATGAAGCTATGCTTGCACGTTTTCTAGGTGGAATAAATAGAGAGATTCAGACCATTCTAGACTATAAGGAGTATACTAATATCACTCGTTTATTCCATCTTGCCTGTAAAGCTGAACGTGAAGTGCAGGATCGACAAGCATTGGGGCGAACTAACTTTTCTGCAGGCCGACCTTCATCATGGACACCACGTGCATCTTCTACTTCAACTGCACCAGCACCTCCATCCGGTGCCACCTCCAACCGTGATACAAGAAAACAGGCACAACCACCATTATCTGCCAAGAGCGCACCTGCGGGGCCTGCACAGCGTTCTTCTTCTTCCATGGCATCAACAGGGCACACAAGTGATATTATTTGTCGTCGTTGTAAGGGAGGAGGTCATTATGCGAGAGAATGCAAATCTCCGCGTGTGATGATTGCTACCGCGGATGGTGGATATGAGTCCGCTAGTGACTATGATGAGGAGACATTGGCTCTTATTACACGTGAAGAACATGGTGGAGATGATTCTGATCATGAGACGCAATACATGGCTCGTGAAGACGCTGACAGGTATGAATGTTTAGTTGCTCAACGTGTTTTGAGTGTGCAGGTCACACAAGCTGAGCAAAATCAGAGGCACAATTTGTTCCATACCAAGGGAGTTGTGAAGGAACGTTCTGTGCGCGTCATAATAGACGGAGGGAGCTGCAACAACTTGGCTAGCATGGAGATGGTGGAGAAGCTTTCTCTCACCACAAGACCACATCCACATCCTTACTACATCCAATGGTTCAACAACAGCGGCAAGGTTAAGGTAACACGTACTGTTCGTGTGCATTTTAGTATCTCTACATATGCTGATTATGTTGATTGTGATGTGGTACCTATGCAAGCATGTTCCTTATTACTTGGTAGACCATGGCAATTTGATAAAAATTCTGTACACCATGGTAGAAACAATCACTATACTCTTGTTCATAAGGATAAAAAATATTACTTTGCTTCCTATGACTCCTGATTCCATTTTGAAAGATGATATTAATAGAGCTAATAAAGCACAACAGGAGAAGAATAAGAGTGAAAATCAGATTGTGGCAAAAGAATTTGAGCAACAAATGAAGCCTAATAATAAACCATCTAGTGTTGCTTCTGAAATTAAATTGAAAAGTGCATGTTTATTTGCCACTAAATTTGATATTGATGAGCTAGATTTCAGCAAACCTGTTTGCTATGCTTTTGTGTGCAAAGAGGCATTATTTTCATTCGAGGACGTGCCTTCCTCTTTGCCTCCTGCTGTCACTAACATTTTGCAGGAGTTCGCTGACGTTTTTCCACAAGACGTGCCACCGGGATTACCGCCTATTCGAGGGATTGAGCATCAGATTGACTTAATTCCCGGTGCTTCACTGCCAAACCGTGCACCATACCGTACCAATCCAGAGGAGACGAAGGAGATTATGCGTCAAGTACAAGAGCTTCTTGACAAAGGTTATATACGCGAATCCCTTAGTCCTTGTGCTGTTCCTATTATTCTAGTGCCGAAAAAGGATGGTACATCACGTATGTGTGTTGATTGTAGAGGCATTAATAATATTACTATTCGTTATCGTCATCCTATTCCTAGGCTAGATGATATGCTTGATGAATTGAGTGGCTCTACAATATTCTCCAAAGTTGATTTGCGTAGTGGCTACCATCAAATTCGTATGAAATTGGGAGATGAATGGAAAACAGCATTTAAAACTAAGTTTGGATTATATGAGTGGTTAGTCATGCCTTTTGGGTTAACTAATGCACCTAGTACTTTCATGAGATTAATGAACGAAGTTTTACGTGTTTTCATTGGACGATTTGTGGTAGTTTACTTTGATGACATATTGATTTATAGCAGATCTTTGGAGGAACATTTGGAACATTTACGTGCTATTTTTATTGCTCTACGTGATGCACGTTTGTTTGGTAACCTTGGGAAGTGCACCTTTTGCACCGACCGAGTATCTTTTCTTGGCTATGTTGTTACTCCACAGGGAATTGAAGTTGATAAAGCCAAGATTGAAGCTATTGAGAGTTGGCCGCAGCCCAAAACGGTCACACAAGTGAGGAGTTTTCTTGGCCTCGCTGGATTCTATAGGCGTTTTGTGAGAGATTTCAGCACCATTGCTGCACCTCTCAATGAGCTTACAAAGAAAGATGTGCCGTTTCTTTGGGGTACCGCACAGGAAGAAGCCTTCACGGTATTGAAAGATAAGTTGACACATGCTCCTTTACTCCAACTTCCTTATTTTAATAAGACTTTTGAGCTTGAATGTGATGCTAGTGGAATTGGATTAGGAGGTGTGTTATTACAAGATGGCAAACCTGTTGCATACTTTTCTGAAAAATTGAGTGGGCCTAGTCTGAATTATTCTACTTATGATAAAGAATTATATGCTCTTGTTCGGACTTTAGAAACATGGCAACATTATTTATGGCCCAAAGAATTTGTTATACATTCTGATCATGAATCATTGAAACATATTAAAAGTCAAGCTAAACTGAATCGTAGACATGCTAAATGGGTTGAATTCATTGAGACTTTCCCTTATGTCATTAAACACAAGAAGGGAAAAGAAAATGTTATTGCTGATGCTTTGTCTCGTCGCTATACTATGCTTTCACAACTTGACTTCAAAATATTTGGTTTGGAGACCATCAAAGATCAATATGTGCATGATGCTGATTTTAAAGATGTAATGCATAATTGTAAAGAAGGAAGAATGTGGAACAAGTTTGTTGTTAACGATGGATTTGTGTTTCGTGCTAACAAGCTATGCTGATGAGGACATCAATACAATTGTTACACCCACAGCCCCTGCTGCTATACATACTGGACCAATTACTAGAGCTCGTGCACGCCAACTAAATTACCAGGTACTTTCGTTTCTTGGTAATGATTCTAATGTTCATGAGAATAATATGCTGCCTAAATTGGATACATTTGTTTTGCTTACAAATGAAGGGCCTAGCTTGGAGAAGGATGAACATTGGAGCAAGAACAAGCATGGAGATGATGGCATGCGCAAGGGGAACAAGAACGGAGTTACAAGTGATGATTTCAGGACTTTGAAGCCACCATAATGGGTGCATGAAGCCTTGGACGAAATATACAAGATGCCACTTCATAAATTTCGTCCCGAGGCTATTTTAGGTGCTGCGTCACCTTATTATTGGGCCAGGCCCATGTAATTTCGAAATACATAAGTATAGGCTATTTTTAGAGGCCGTATGTGTGGGGAAACAAGAGATAGGGTTGATTTCGGACCCCTCCACCAAGGGCCACGAAATTCCCCCCTCTTCCTCCATATATACAGCCCTTAGGGCATCGTTTAGACTTTGGGTTTTGTTTAGATTAAAAGTTCGCCATAGCTGCAACTTCGCGTACTTCGTTTGTGTTCAACGACCAGACAAAGGCGTCACAGAACCCCACCTTGATCAATAAAGCTTTCATCTTATATTCGCAATATCCAGATTGCAATCTCAGTTTCTTGCTTGTTCTTCGTTTGCTCGCAGGAAACAGACCCTCGTGGTCAGGTTGATCGTGCTCCGGCGTGGTCAATAACCTCTCGGAGTTGGTTTAGCGATTGCTAAGGCGGGACGTCCTCGCACGTTCGTAGTCGGATCGTCAAAGTCGACTTCCACCAAAGCGAAATCCATCATCTCATCGAAAGACGGGACACCTCTGCCTCTATCATAGCCCATAAACATCTCCAAAAGTGGCTAAGAAATTTAGTATCACGATCTGAAACAATAGTATTTGGCACACCATGCAAGCGAATAATTTCACGAAAGAACAAATCAGCAACATTAACAGCATCATCGCTTTTATGACAAGGTATAAAGTGTGCCATTTTCGAGAATCTATCCACGACAACAAATATGCTATCCCTCCCCTTCTTTGTTCGAGGTAAACCTAAAACAAAGTCCATAGATATATCCTCCCAAGGAACACTAGGTACAGGCAAAGGCATATATAAACCATGAGGATTGAGTCGTGACTTAGCTTTTTGACATGTAGTGCATCGAGCAATAAAACGCTCAACATCCCGTCTCATCTTTGGCCAAAAGAAATGTGTAGCAAGTACGTCCTCCGTCTTCTTCACGCCAAAGTGTCCCATTAATCCTCCTCCATGCGCCTCCTGCAACAACAAAAGACGAACGGAGCTAGCTGGAATGCATAGCTTGTTAGCACGAAACACAAATCCATCGTTAACGACAAACTTGTTCCACATTCTTCCTTCTTTACAATTCTGCATTACATCTTTAAAATCAGCATCATGCACATATTGATCTTTGATGGTCTCCAAACCAAATATTTTGAAGTCAAGTTGTGAAAGCATAGTATAGCGACGAGACAATGCATCAGCAATAACATTTTCTTTTCCCTTCTTGTGTTTAATGACATAAGGGAAAGTCTCAATGAATTCAACCCATTTAGCATGTCTACGATTCAGTTTAGCTTGACTTTTAATATGTTTCAAAGATTCATGATCAGAATGTATAACAAATTCTTTGGGCCATAAATATGTTGCCATGTTTCTAAAGTCCGAACAAGAGCATATAATTCTTTATCATAAGTAGAATAATTCAGACTAGGCCCACTCAATTTTTCAGAAAAGTATGCAACAGGTTTGCCATCTTGTAATAACACACCTCCTAATCCAATTCCACTAGCATCACATTCAAGCTCAAAAGTCTTATTAAAATCAGGAAGTTGGAGTAAAGGAGCATGTGTCAACTTATCTTTCAATACCGTGAAGGCTTCTTCCTGTGCGGTACCCCAAACAAAAGGCACATCCTTCTTTGTAAGCTCGTTGAGAGGTGCAGCAATGGTGCTGAAATCTCTCACAAAACGCCTATAGAATCCAGCGAGGCCAAGAAAACTCCTCACTTGTGTGACCGTTTTGGGCTGCGGCCAACTCTCAATAGCTTCAATCTTGGCTTTGTCAACTTCAATCCCCTGTGGAGTAACAACATAGCCAAGAAAAGATACTCGGTCGGTGCAAAAGGTGCACTTCCCAAGGTTACCAAACAAACGTGCATCACGTAGAGCAATAAAAACAGCACGTAAATGTTCCAAATGTTCTTCCAAAGATCTGCTATAAATCAATATGTCATCAAAGTAAACTACCACAAATCGTCCAATGAAAGCACGTAAAACTTCGTTCATGAATCTCATGAAAGTACTAGGTGCATTAGTTAACCCAAAAGGCATGACTAACCACTCATATAATCCAAACTTAGTTTTAAATGCTGTTTTCCATTCATCTCCCAATTTCATACGAATTTGATGGTAGCCACTACGCAAATCAACTTTGGAGAATATTGTAGAGCCACTCAATTCATCAAGCATATCATCTAGCCTAGGAATAGGATGACGATAACGAATAGTAATATTATTAATGCCTCTACAATCAACACACATACGTGATGTACCATCCTTTTTCGGCACTAGAATAATAGGAACAGCACAAGGACTAAGGGATTCGCGTATATAACCTTTGTCGAGAAGCTCTTGTACTTGACGCATAATCTCCTTCGTCTCCTCTGGATTGGTACGGTATGGTGCACGGTTTGGCAGTGAAGCACCGGGAATTAAGTCGATCTGATGCTCAATCCCTCGAATAGGCGGTAATCCCGGTGGCACGTCTTGTGGAAAAACGTCAGCGAACTCCTGCAAAATGTTAGTGACAGCAGGAGGCAAAGAGGAAGGCACGTCCTCGAATGAAAATAATGCCTCTTTGCACACAAAAGCATAGCAAACAGATTTGCTGAAATCTAGCTCATCAATATCCGATTTGGTGGCAAATAAACATGCACTTTTCAATTTAATTTCAGAAGCAACACTAGATGGTTTATTATTAGGCTTCATTTGCTGCTCAAATTCTTTTGCCACAATCTGATTTTCACTCTTATTCGTCTCCTGTTTTGCTTTATTAGCTCTATTAATATCATCTTTCAAAATGGAATCAGGAGTCATAGGAAGCAAAGTAATATTTTTATCCTTATGAACAAGAGTATAGTGATTGTTTGTACCATGGTGTACAGAATTTTTATCAAATTGCCATGGTCTACCAAGTAATAAGGAACATGCTTGCATAGGTACCACATCACAATCAACATAATCAGCATATGTAGATATACTAAAATGCACACGAACAGTACGTGTTACCTTAACCTTGCCGCTGTTGTTGAACCATTGGATGTAGTAAGGATGTAGATGTGGTCTTGTGGTGAGAGAAAGCTTCTCCACCATCTCCATGCTAGCCAAGTTGTTGCAGCTCCCTCCATCTATGATGACGCGCACAGAACGTTCTTTCACAACTCCCTTGGTATGGAACAAATTGTGCCTCTGATGAGGACATCAATACAATTGTTACACCCACAGCCCCTGCTGCTATACATACTGGACCAATTACTAGAGCTCGTGCACGCCAACTAAATTACCAGGTACTTTCGTTTCTTGGTAATGATTCTAATATTCATGAGAATATGATGCTGCCTAAATTGGATACATTTGTTTTGCTTACAAATGAAGGGCCTAGCTTGGAGAAGGATGAACATTGGAGCAAGAACAAGCATGGAGATGATGGCATGCGCAAGGGGAACAAGAACGGAGTTACAAGTGATGATTTCAGGACTTTGAAGCCACCATAATGGGTGCATGAAGCCTTGGACGAAATATACAAGATGCCACTTCATAAATTTCGTCCCGAGGCTATTTTAGGTGCTGCGTCACCTTATTATTGGGCCAGGCCCATGTAATTTCGAAATACATAAGTATAGGCTATTTTTAGAGTCCGTATGTGTGGGGAAACAAGAGATAGGTTTGATTTCGGACCCCTCCACCAAGGGCCACGAAATTCCCCCCCCTCTTCCTCCATATATACAGCCCTTAGGGCATCGTTTAGACTTTGGGTTTTGTTTAGATTAAAAGTTCGCCATAGCTGCAACTTCGCGTACTTCGTTTGTGTTCAACGACCAGACAAAGGCGTCACAGAACCCCACCTTGATCAATAAAGCTTTCATCTTATATTCGCAATATCCAGATTGCAATCTTAGTTTCTTGCTTGTTCTTCGTTTGCTCGCAGGAAACAGACCCTCGTGGTCAGGTTGATCGTGCTCTGGCGTGGTCAATAACCTCTCGGAGTTGGTTTAGCGATTGCTAAGGCGCGACGTCCTCGCACGTTCGTAGTCGGATCGTCAAAGTCGACTTCCACCAAAGCGAAATCCACCATCTCATCGAAAGACGGGACACCTTTGCCTCTATCACAAATGATACACTCTTGCTTTGAATCACTCATGTCTTAATATTCATGCCATGATTAGATATATGATCAAGATTATGCTAGGGAGAATTCCACTTCAAAAATTATCTTTTTATCATTTACCTACTGGAGGACGAGCAGGAATTAAGCTTGGGGATGCTGATACGTCTACGTCGTATCTATAATTTTTGATTGTTCCATGCCAATATTATTCAACTTTCATATACTTTTGGCAACTTTTTATATTATTTTTGGGACTAACATATTGATCCAGTGCCCAGTGTCAGTTCCTGTTTGTTGCATGTTTTATGTTTCGCAGAAACCCCATATCAAACGGAGTCCAAACGGGATAAAAACGGATGGAGAATATTTTTGGAATATTTATGATTTTCCGGAGGAAGAATCAACGCGAGACAGTGCCTGAGGGGGCCACGAGGCAGGGGGCGCACCCCAGGTGGCGGGCGCGCCCCTGACCCTCATGGGCACAAGAATGCGGTTACTGCTCTTCTTTGGCCGCAAGAATGCTAATTTTCGGAGAAAAATCTTGGAGAAGGTTTCAATCCAATCGGAGTTACGGATCTGCGGATATATAAGAAACGGTGAAAGGGCAGAATCTGGGAAGGCAGAAATAGAGAGAGACAGAGCGACAGATCCAATCTCAGAGGGGCTCTCGCCCCTCCCACACCATGGAGACCAAGGACCAGAGGGTAAAACCTTCTCCCATCCAGGGAGAAGGTCAAGGAAGAAGAAGAAGAAGGGGGGCTCTCTCCCCCTTGCTTCCGGTGGCGCCAGAACGCCGCCGGGGGCCATCATCATCACCGCGATCTACACCAACACCTCCATCATCTTCACCAACATCTCCATCACCTTCCCCCATCTATATTCAACGGTCCACTCTCCCGCAACCCGCTGTACCCTCTACTTGAAAATGGTACTTTATGCTTCATATTATTATCCAATGATGTGTTGCCACCTACGATGTCTGAGTAGATTTTTGTTGTCCTATCGGTAATTGGTGAATTGCTATGATTGGTTTAATTTGCCTGTGGTTATGTTGCTGTCCTATGGTGCTCTCCGTGTCGCACAAGCGTGAGGGATTCCCGCTGTAGGGTGTTGCAAAACGTTCATGATTCTCTTATATTGGGTTGCTTGAGTGACAGAAGCATAAACCCGAGTAAGGGGGTTGTGGCGTATGGGATAAAGGGGACTTGATACTTTAATGCTATGGTTGGGTTTTACCTTAATGATCTTTAGTAGTTGCGGATGCTTGCTAGAGTTCCAATCATAAGTGCATATGGTCCAAGAAGAGAAACTATGTTAGCTTATGCCTCTCCCACATAAAACTTGCTATCGGTCTAGTAAAGTAGTCAATTTCTTAGGGACACTTTCACAACTCCTACCACCACTTTTCCACACTCGCTATTTTTACTTTATTGCTTTTTATCTAAACAGCCCCTAGTTTATATTTATGTGCTCTTTATTATCTTGCAAACCTATCCAACAACACCTACAAAGTACTTCTAGTTTCATACTTGTTCTAGGTAAAGCAAACGCTAAGCATGCGTAGAGTTGTATCGGTGGTCGATAGAACTTGAGGGAATATTTGTTCTACCTTTAGCTCCTCATTGGGTTTGACACTCTTACTTATTGAAAGAGGCTACAATTGAAACCCTACACTTGTGGGTTATCAGGAGGTCACAACTTTCTTCTTCAATGAGCTTCCACACACCCTCAGCGCCCCCCTCGAGCTGCTCCACGATCCTGGAAAAGAAGGCGAGGTAATTGGCATCGTTAGGCATCAGCATTCTAGAGACGCTCTCCCTGCAGACACAGTTCAGCATGCGGCGAGCCCTTCGGTCGAGGTCTTGGAACATCTCGGAGCGCATGTCCTGCAGCCCCTGAGCCCGGTTCGCCTCATCCACTACTTGTTCCACGAGGGAAGTGATATCCCCCACTTGCTGATAGAGTGACGACAGCTTGCTGCGACCGCGGCATGGGCGTCCAGCGCGGCTTTCTAGCGCCTGTCAGCCTTGGCTAGCTTCTTCTTGAGGTCGTCGATCATGTCCTTCAGCTCTCCATGGCGTGTGCAGAAACGGGTCTCCTGAAGCTTCAGTTTCTGATGGTGGTCCTTGATGAGGGACCAGCAGGCCCCCGCGATCCCCTCGTGGATCTCCGTCTAAACCCTCACCCCCCGGGAGGCCAGAGAAGTCTCGGCGGCTATTACTTGGCGCTCCATCTCCTACAGCCGCTCATGGTCCAGGCTTTGCTCGGACGCCACCAACGCCAACGCATCTTCAAGAGCTCGGAGCCTCGCTTCATGCGCCAATGGCCTCTCCACCGAGGCGGTCAGGGCGGCTTTGCATGCCTGAGCTCGCCACTCGAGGGAAGCGATTGAAGCGAGGAGCTCCTGCTAAGGTTTTTGCGGCCTCATGCCGTTGGTCCACGACGTCGGCCTCCTTGAAGGCACCGTCGGATTGCAGATTCCTCAAACCCTTTAGTGGTTTGAACTATGGGGTGCATGCAAAGATCTCACTCTCCCCAGTTTGCTGACTCGCTAATCTCACAACCTAACACGTCGAGCTCAAAGGAAACGGGACACAGCAGTTTACCCAGGTTCGGGCAACCTTGTGGTGTAAAACCCTACTCCTGCTTGGTGGTGGATTTGCCTCAAGGGGCTGAGGAAGAACTAGTACAGTGGAGAACAAACTCAGGAGGCGTGTTCTTGGGCTCAAGTTAGTTTGTGAGCTGGTGAGGGTGGAATGGATCCGACCCCCCTCCTTTGTGGTGGCTAGGTCCTATTTATAGTGGCCTTGGTCCTCTTCCCGAATGGAGGCGAGAAGGGATCCCTCAACGGCCAAATTTGAAGGGAAACAACTAGTACATCTTATCCTGACTAAAGTGGTCTTCGCCTACAAAAAGCCTCTGGTTGTGACGCTGCGGTTGGCTCGGCGATGACCTCCTGCCGTCCTGGCGGTCTTGGTCTTGTTGCACGGGAATGGAAACCTTTGGCTACTTCCTCGGGACTCTGGGCCTGCTGCTTTCCTCCTTTGCACCAAAGAGGAAACTGGTACTTTGCACCTGTTGGCGCCTGCCTGGCCTTTGTCTTCATGGCTCACGACATCCGAACCTCGCGAGGTGAGCCTTGCATAGAAATCTCCACTCCTCTGGAGCCAGACTAAGGAGGCTGGTCCCTTTGGATGTCTTGGTGTCGTCCGCCTCGCGAGGCTTGGCCCCTCACGAGGGTCTTGGGTTGTCAATGTCGAAACTGGGCCATACCAGGCCGTCGGTGGAGCCATGCCATGGGCCGCAGGTAGGCAAGTCTAGGTACCCCCGTATCCAGAATGCCGACAGTAGCCCCCAGGCCCAAGGCGCGCTCGGACTTGGCTTCTAGGCGAAGCCAAAGGGCAAGTGTGGAGCACCGCGGGCCTCAACTGCCTGCGGCCTTGGGTGACGCGTTGTGATTGAAGGGATGTGGGTGTCTCCACTTCACCATGCTGCCTCGGCAACCGCCCGACTTGATGAGTCAATGCTGCATGCAGAGAAGACATCATTGCGCGGGATCATGGAGGGAGGGGCAAAGCCCCCCTCACTCATCTCTACCTTGATCTTCTTGCTGCTCATTCCTTCTTCTTCTCCACCTTGCCGTAGTTTCCATGCTCATGACAACGGCGAGGAGGTTCACGACCGCTGAGAAAGGGAAAGCCCCTAAGGAGGGGCCAGCTTCATCTCTGCCCAAGAGGGGCCGCGGCCGTCCCTGCAAGCATGCCACGACCCCGGCGGCGGCCACCGGGGAGTGCAGGCGCGCTTCTCCAGGAGCTGGCATCTCCCTTGGTGTCCGCGGTGGCGCTTCTTCTTGTGGCGTAGGCCACAGGCCACGGGGGAGCCCCTGCGACGAGGGAAGGCGCGCTATGGTCGCCCATCCTCCCCGACTGCGCTTACCCTTGATGGATGCGCTCCCGGAGTTCATCGTGTGGTCAAAGAGGCCCGTCGGCACCTTGCCCCAGCTCCCACGCTTCTTCACTAGTGAGCTGCAGGCCTCGGGACTCGACGGCCTCTGGCTGCAGGCTGACGGCTGCTACAGCAGGTCCTCGTGGGTTGGGATCAAGGTCACCGCTACAGGCAGTGTAGTCCTGACCCACGTCTGGCAATACTTTGCCCGTGCACGAGGCCTGAGTGGGAGGTGCACCCTCCACTTCAAGTACGACGGCCTTGCGACCCTCTTCGTGAGGGTGTTCAGGGAAGACGACCGCCGCGCGGGGTGCTGTCCAGAAGACGGTAGCGGCGACAATGAGCTTGGCCTTGATGTCGACCGTGCTAGCTACGAGGGTGAGCTTGGCTGTGACGACGTACACACTTCCTCCAGCAGCGGTGGCTCATCTTTGAGCGAGAGCCCCAGCAGTGGCGGCTATGACCAACCTCTGCGCCGCCGAGCTTGCATCGAGGAAGGCGGTGGATCATCTCGCCACCGCGCCCCCGTGAAGCAGGAGGAGGGCCCGATCTGAGCTAGGGGCGGTCGATCTTGGCTTCAGGACCTGCTGCGGCCTTGCGGGCCACTTCTGTTTAACCTTTCCTTTCTTTTGCAGTTTGAAAAAGTAGGGTGCCCCGCTGGGGTGTGTAATGAACTGCGGCAGTTATGCCCTTTATGCTATGCTTATTATATTAACGTTGTGCCATGATATTTGTATTCTGAGTAGGCACGGGTAGGGTAACTTAGGTTGACATGCTTACGGTACCTTCCCACCTCAAGGGGGCACGACCCTTGATGCCTGGCGGAGACCCCTTTCCTGATGACTCGGGGGCCATTGATCTCGGGAGGTGCTGTAGGTCTCGGGAGACGCCGTAGAGCTATTGCAGAGTTGTTTAAAGAAAAAAAATTAATGGGGCATCTCATTCTTCCTTGCACGAGCCCCCTGCCACAAGCTTAGCTGCGGCTTAATGCACCACGCCGCACTACCCGAGGGGCATAGACATGAGAGGGCTCATGATGCGGAGCATCCTTCGGTCATCCCCATGGACCTTCCATTGACTATCCAAGCTCCAAGTGGACCCATGACAAGGGCAAGAGCTCGTGCTATTCGAACCAAGGGGACATCACTCCTACTTGAGTTCCCCTTTTCTTCAAGTGAGACATGGCTACTGCCTAAGTACGAGACGCTATGCGTGATCAGGTACAACACTCAAGCCACGGAGCCAGGAGCTGCAGAAGAAACGATAGGCATCAACTCTCTGGACAGCCTGGAACCTCCGGCCATAACCCGGAACTTCCGGCCCCCGGAACGTCCGGCCTACCGGAGCTTCCGGCCTCCGACGACATCGACCAGCCCGGGCGTGCCAACTCTCTGGTTAGCCCGGAACCTGCCCGAAAACCGTCCCGGACCTTCCGGCCCTCGGAACCTCTGGCCCCCGGACGCCAGCCCAGCTCCACCCGCGTCAACTCTCTGGTTAGGCCATACCCTGCCCGGACCCTCCGTCGCCCAGAACTTCCGGCCCAGCCCGGAACTTCCGGCCCTGCCTGCGCGCAGCCACTTGGGCCGAGGCTCGTGTACCCTTTCACCCCGTAAACTATATATACTCTTCTCCTACCTACGTTTTAGGGTTAGCATTGGTTTAGCTCATACTTTGTGTGAGAGCCTTGCTCATCCACTTGGTTACTTCTCCTCCGAGCTCACGACCTCTTCGGAGAAGATCCCCCAAGTGGATTCAAGACCCCTTCAAGGGAGGACAATCAAGACCTCCTCACGGAGAAGAACGGTTCCCTTTGTATCCTCCCCTTGTTGATTTTGGATCATGTGTTACCTTGTGCTTTCGGTAATCTAGCCCTTGTGTGATCGATTACTTGTCGGTTTAGTGATTCTCCCGTTTCTCCCCGTGTTCTCCCTTGTGTTTTCCGCACGTTCTTTGTGTTTCCCCCGTAGGATCCACTCCAAACGTGAAAGATCGGCCCCTAGGGTTCCGCCCTACATCATCTTGCTATCATGAGCCACGTTGATCACGTTTTTGGAGCCCTACCCCGTGTTTTCTAGCTTGATTTTGTTGTTTTCGTCCTAAATCCGAAAATCCCCACCAAAAATAGCCCCAACATTTTTTGTGATTTGTTGGTGTGATGAAGTTTTCTTGGATTTGATCCATGGATCTGCTTTGCTTCGAGTGGATCAAGCTTCCCTACCGTTCTTCCCCTCTAATTTCTTCTTTTTCCCCTTCGGATTTGGGTTTTTCCCCAAGTTTTTCCACTCAAATCCATGTTCCCGAAGTCTCCGTTCTTGGCAGAATCACGTCCACCGGAACTTCTGGCCCAGCCCGGAACATCCGGCCCCCGGACCATCCGGCCTTCCCCGGAACTACCGGAACCCGGACCTTCCGTCTTGCCCAAACCTTCCGTCCTACATAGAAAGGTTGCGCATTTTCGTCAACTTCCGCTACTTCGGTAACTCCGACCACGATGCAGCGATATCTTCGCCAACGTACTGAAGACCGTGTACCACGACAACGTCTACATTCGCATCCGTTTGAAACCTTCAACCGTAAGCAAGGACAGTAATATCGACGACATCTTTGTCCAAACCTTGCCATTGCATT
This sequence comes from Triticum aestivum, assembly GCF_018294505.1. Classification (NCBI taxonomy): domain Eukaryota; kingdom Viridiplantae; phylum Streptophyta; class Magnoliopsida; order Poales; family Poaceae; genus Triticum; species Triticum aestivum. The sequence goes on from NC_057810.1 coordinate 334,228,926, forward strand.
GATAAACTTCATAGCCCATCTTTTGCGTTGCTTACCCATCAAGACTAGCCATTGAGTATTGCCGGCAACGTGACTTGTGCACATTAGTGAACATACTCCATAGCATACATACCATACCGTAGTGGTGCAAATCTTGGCATCAACTTGTGTGTCACAAAGTTGTCATCACATACACAATTGCTATCTTGGTTCGTGAAGTTTTGCATAAGAAAAGAGCTCAAAAGTGAAAGAGCCACCCAAGCTTTTAAGCAAAGAGGAAAGATAAGCAAATAGCTTATGAGCAAGAACCATAGCATCATATTACATTAAGATTGTCATATAAGATCATCTTGGATCATAGCACCGAAATACCATACATATAGCATAATTGGGATAGAGATCGTTGCATTTTTGCCTAGTAGGTTGTGCACAAGCTCCGTATCTGCCTATTGTGCAATCGTGCTAGCGTCTCTCTAGTATTGTGCAACAAGAGCATTTTCGTGGATTCCACATTTTGGCTCACTTTTGGTTTGCACAATCCCACTTCTCTATTTGCGTGTGTGTTCCCGTGTACCCCTACTTGCTTCGTATACTTGTTGCATTTGCAAATTTGTGAATCATTTCCAACATTATTGAAGCTCACTTACTATTGCATCAAATTTTGTGCCACCATCCTAACCTAGCTCCACCATAAGCTTTTACTTGTGTAGGTGTGAGAACCGACAAGAATTGGTACCAATAGTGCTATTTCATTGTCCGCATTTGAGTGAACTTGATTCATCATCAACATCGGTCAAGGTACATTGGTATAAGTTCTTCTTCTTCTACCACTCACAATTTTGCTTGGAATGATGGATAGACCGAGTACTTCTACCAACCCACTCTTCATCGAGCAAGACGACGACATGTCATCATACGCCACCAAGAGCCACCTCTTTGGTGCACAACGAGCGTTACATCAAGAGCAACAAGCAATGAACGACCGCATCGACAACCTTGCCACCGACTTGCGACTCTCCGAGCAACGTACACGAGACTACTTTGACAACAAGCTCGACGCGCACAAGGAAGAGAATGATGCAAGAATGGACGAGATCCGAGCCTTGTTTGTGAACTGGCCTCCTTCAACTTCTTCATACTCAAGACGGAGCCACTCAAGTCGACACTCCGACGACTCCTTCTCCGACTCAAGTACACCTTCATCGAACACTCTTCGATGAGCCGCGCGTCAAGATCGTCATGCATCTCGCAACCCGCTACACAACAAGCATTCACAAGAGCAAGTTGATGAGCAAGTCTCTCGTCCTCACTCAAACCAAGTCGCTTTTGCTCAAGCTCAAGAACGACAATGACTATGGAGCCAAGAGGAAGAACGAGCGCGCCTACACCAAGAGGAACAAAACGCCGAGGCCCTATGTCTTCAACAACAACAACGAGGAGCGCAAGCTCTTGAGGCGCAACGTGCCCTTCAAGAATCTAGTCGAGCCATCACCAACCGCAATCGCGAACGGCGCAATCAAGAGGAAGCCCTTCGAGAAGAAATCCAAGAGAGGAACTACCAACCGCGTGTGCAATGTCAAGTTCCTCAAGCTCCTTCACAAGCTCGTCAAGCTCCACCTCAACCTCAAGTTCAACAAGAGCAAGTTGATCATAGACTTCCTCCACGCCAAGAGCAACATGAGGATGATTACCCTCCATGTCAAGGGCGTCATCATCACCATCGCCAACAACACAACGAAGAGCAACACTATGTCAAGCTCAAATTCACAATGCCCAAGTTCAATGGAAGCAATGATCCCAAAGAATACCTCTCATGGGCATTGAAGGTCGAAAAAATCTTTCGTTTGCAAAACTATGAGGAAGAGAAGAAGATCACTATGGCATCACTTGAGTTCCAAGACTATGTGCTCATATGGTGGGAACAAGTCCTTGAGTGCCGACAAGCAAGAGGTGAACCTCCAATCAACACTTGGGCTCAAATGAAGGAAGTCATGCGAGCATGTTTTGTGCCAACCTACTACAACCGCGATCTCTTCAAAAAGCTACACCTCCTCAAGCAAGGAACAAAGAGTGTTGAAGAATACTACAAGGAAATGGAGATTGCCATGATTCGAGCCAATGTCACAGAGGATGATGAGCAAACTATGGCACGATTATTGAATGGACATAATCATCCCATAAAGAAGATCGCCGACTTCCAACCCTACTCCAACCTCATTGAGCTCGTGCATCAAGCGACCAAGGCGGAACGTCAGGTGCAACATGACTTCAAGTATGCCAAGTACTCATCCTAGACCTACGGCTTCTCCAACAATCAAGCTTCAACAACTCCTCCAACATCTACATCAACCAAGCCTTCTCCAAGCAATGACGACAAGTCAAGTTACAAGAAAACTTCGGCAAGTTCAAGTCATCTTCCTCCTACTACAAGCAACTTCAAGCCACGTGCTTCTTCATCTACTCCAACCGATGAGACCGTCAAGACAAGCTCCTTCAAGTGTTTCACTTGCGACGGCCGAGGCCACAAGTCCTATGAATGCACAAACAAGTGCACCATGATCCTCAACGATGATGGTACCTATGATTCCATGAATGATGAGGAGATGGAAGCTCTTGAGCAAGTGGCCATGCACCGGAGCGTGAATGAGGATGAAGATGATCAAGTCTTTTGTGATGAGCATTCGAGCCCCGCTCTCGTTGTCTCCAACGATGCCACATCTTCCACACAAAGGCCGGCATCAACGGACGGTCCGTCAAGGTCATCATCAACGAAGATAGTTGCCACAACTTGGCAAGTGAAGAACTATGCTCCAAGCTTCAATTGGTAAAGAGGAAACACCCGCACTTCTACAAGGTTCAATGGCTAAGTGACTCCGGCACTATACGAGTCGAGCATACGGTCCAAGTCTCCTTCAAAATTGGTGCATATGAGGACACTTTGGAGTGTGATGTGGTCCCAATGACAGTTTGCCACCTCCTTCTTGGTCGGCCATGGCAATTCGATCATGGTGTCATCCATAATGGGCGCACCAATCACTATAGCTTCAAGATGAAAGGGAAGGAATATGTGCTACCACCTATGTATCCTAGTGATAGAGGCAAAGGTGTCCCGTCTTTCGATGAGATGGTGGATTTCGCTTTGGTGGAAGTCGACTTTGACGATCCGACTACGAACGTGCGAGGACGTCGCGCCTTAGCAATCGCTAAACCAACTCCGAGAGGTTATTGACCACGCCGGAGCACGATCAACCTGACCACGAAGGTCTGTTTCCTGCGAGCAAACGAAGAACAAGCAAGAAACTAAGATTGCAATCTGGATATTGCGAATATAAGATGAAAGCTTTATTGATCAAGGTGGGGTTCTGTGACGCCTTTGTCTGGTCGTTGAACACAAACGAAGTACGCGAAGTTGCAGCTATGGCGAACTTTTAATCTAAACAAAACCCAAAGTCTAAACGATGCCCTAAGGGCTGTATATATGGAGGAAGAGGGGGGGAATTTCGTGGCCCTTGGTGGAGGGGTCCGAAATCAACCCTATCTCTTTGTTTCCCCACACATACGGACTCTAAAAATAGCCTATACTTATGTATTTCGAAATTACATGGGCCTGGCCCAATAATAAGGTGACGCAGCACCTAAAATAGCCTCGGGACGAAATTTATGAAGTGGCGTCTTGTATATTTCGTCCAAGGCTTCATGCACCCATTATGGTGGCTTCAAAGTCCTGAAATCATCACTTGTAACTCCGTTCTTGTTTCCCTTGCGCATGCCATCATCTCCATGCTTGTTCTTGCTCCAATGTTCATCCTTCTCCAAGCTAGGCCCTTCATTTGTAAGCAAAACAAATGTATCCAATTTAGGCAGCATCATATTCTCATGAACATTAGAATCATTACCAAGAAACGAAAGTACCTGGTAATTTAGTTGGCGTGCACGAGCTCTAGTAATTGGTCCAGTATGTATAGCAGCAGGGGCTGTGGGTGTAACAATTGTATTGATGTCCTCATCATCTCTCACAAAACGCCTATAGAATCCAGCGAGGCCAAGAAAACTCCTCACTTGTGTGACCCTTTTGGGTTGCGGCCAACTCTGAATAGCTTCAATCTTGGCTTTATCAACTTCAATTCCCTGTGGAGTAACAACATAGCCAAGAAAAGATACTCGGTCGGTGCAAAAGGTGCACTTCCCAAGGTTACCAAACAAACGTGCATCACGTAGAGCAATAAAAACAGCACGTAAATGTTCCAAATGTTCCTCCAAAGATCTGCTATAAATCAATATGTCATCAAAGTAAACTACCACAAATCGTCCAATGAAAGCACGTAAAACTTCGTTCATTAATCTCATGAAAGTACTAGGTGCATTAGTTAACCCAAAAGGCATGACTAACCACTCATATAATCCAAACTTAGTTTTAAATGCTGTTTTCCATTCATCTCCCAATTTCATACGAATTTGATGGTAGCCACTACGCAAATCAACTTTGGAGAATATTGTAGAGCCACTCAATTCATCAAGCATATCATCTAGCCTAGGAATAGGATGACGATAACGAATAGTAATATTATTAATGACTCTACAATCAACACACATACGTGATGTACCATCCTTTTTCGGCACTAGAATAATAGGAACAGCACAAGGACTAAGGGATTCGCGTATATAACCTTTGTCGAGAAGCTCTTGTACTTGACGCATAATCTCCTTCGTCTCCTCTGGATTGGTACGGTATGGTGCACGGTTTGGCAGTGAAGCACCGGGAATTAAGTCGATCTGATGCTCAATCCCTCGAATAGGCGGTAATCCCGGTGGCACGTCTTGTGGAAAAACGTCAGCGAACTCCTGCAAAATGTTAGTGACAGCAGGAGGCAAAGAGGAAGGCACGTCCTCGAATGAAAATAATGCCTCTTTGCACACAAAAGCATAGCAAACAGATTTGCTGAAATCTAGCTCATCAATATCAGATTTGGTGCCAAATAAACATGCACTTTTCAATTTAATTTCAGAAGCAACACTAGATGGTTTATTATTAGGCTTCATTTGTTGCTCAAATTCTTTTGCCACAATCTGATTTTCACTCTTATTCTTCTCCTGTTGTGCTTTATTAGCTCTATTAATATCATCTTTCAAAATGGAATCAGGGGTCATAGGAAGCAAAGTAATATTTTTATCCTTATGAACAAGAGTATAGTGATTGTTTCTACCATGGTGTACAGAATTTTTATCAAACTGCCATGGTCTACCAAGTAATAAGGAACATGCTTGCATAGGTACCACATCACAATCAACATAATCAGCATATGTAGAGATACTAAAATGCACACGAACAGTACGTGTTACCTTAACCTTGCCGCTGTTGTTGAACCATTGGATGTAGTAAGGATGTGGATGTGGTCTTGTGGTGAGAGAAAGCTTCTCCACCATCTCCATGCTAGCCAAGTTGTTGCAGCTCCCTCCGTCTATGATGACGCGCACAGAACGTTCCTTCACAACTCCCTTGGTATGGAACAAATTGTGCCTCTGATTTTGCTCAGCTTGTGTGACCTGCACACTCAAAACACGTTGAGCAACTAAACATTCATACCTGTCAGCGTCTTCAAGAGCCATGTATTGCGTCTCATGATCAGAATCATCTCCACCATGTTCTTCACGTGTAATAAGAGCCAAAGTCTCCTCATCATAGTTACTAGCGGTGATAGAGGCAAAGGTGTCCCGTCTTTCGATGAGATGGTGGATTTCGCTTTGGTGGAAGTCGACTTTGACGATCCGACTACGAACGTGCGAGGACGTCGCGCCTTAGCAATCGCTAAACCAACTCCGAGAGGTTATTGACCACGCCGGAGCACGATCAACCTGACCACGAGGGTCTGTTTCCTGCGAGCAAACGAAGAACAAGCAAGAAACTAAGATTGCAATCTGGATATTGCGAATATAAGATGAAAGCTTTATTGATCAAGGTGGGGTTCTGTGACGCCTTTGTCTGGTCGTTGAACACAAACGAAGTACGCGAAGTTGCAGCAATGGCGAACTTTTAATCTAAACAAAACCCAAAGTCTAAACGATGCCCTAAGGGCTGTATATATGGAGGAAGAGGGGGGAATTTCGTGGCCCTTGGTGGAGGGGTCCGAAATCAACCCTATCTCTTGTTTCCCCACACATACGGACTCTAAAAATAGCCTATACTTATGTATTTCGAAATTACATGGGCCTGGCCCAATAATAAGGTGACGCAGCACCTAAAATAGCCTCGGGACGAAATTTATGAAGTGGCATCTTGTATATTTCGTCCAAGGCTTCATCCACCCATTATGGTGGCTTCAAAGTCCTGAAATCATCACTTGTAACTCCGTTCTTGTTCCCCTTGCGCATGCCATCATCTCCATGCTTGTTCTTGCTCCAATGTTCATCCTTCTCCAAGCTAGGCCCTTCATTTGTAAGCAAAACAAATGTATCCAATTTAGGCAGCATCATATTCTCATGAACATTAGAATCATTACCAAGAAACGAAAGTACCTGGTACTTTAGTTGGCGTGCACGAGCTCTAGTAATTGGTCCAGTATGTATAGCAGCAGGGGCTGTGGGTGTAACAATTGTATTGATGTCCTCATCATCCTCCCCTTCTTGAAATGAAGTCGTCCTCGACGGAAGTTCATCTTCCTCACCCAAATAAGGCTTCAAATCTGCAATGTTAAAAGTGGGACTAACCCCAAAATCTGCAGGCAGCTCAAGTTTATATGCATTATCATTTATTTTCTCTAACACCTTAAAGGGACCATCAGCACGTGGCATTAACTTTGATTTGCGCAAATCAGGAAATCTATCCTTACGCAAATGTAACCAAACAAGATCTCCAGGTGCAAACACAACATGTTTTCTACCCTTATCTCCAGCAAGTTTATATTTAGCATTCATGCGCTCAATGTTTTCCTTAGTTAACTCATGCATTTTTAAAATCAATTCAGCGCGTTGTTTAGCATCAAAATTAACCTTCTCCGAAGATGGAAGAGGCAACAAATCAATAGGTGCACGAGGTAGGAAACCATACACAACTTCAAAAGGGCACATCTTAGTAGTAGAATGCAATGAACGATTATAAGCAAATTCAATATGAGGCAAGCATTCCTCCCACATTTTCTTATTATTCTTCAAAACAGCCCTAAGCATAGTAGACAACGTTCTATTGACTACTTCAGTTTGTCCATCAGTTTGGGGGTGACAAGTAGTACTAAAAAGCAGTTTAGTCCCCAACTTAGCCCATAAACATCACCAAAAGTGGCTAAGAAATTTAGTATCACGATCTGAAACAATAGTATTTGGCACACCATGCAAGCGAATAATTTCACGAAAGAACAAATCAGCAACATTAACAGCATCATCGCTTTTATGACATGGTATAAAGTGTGCCATTTTCGAGAATCTATCCACGACAACAAATATGCTATCCCTCCCCTTCTTTGTTCGAGGTAAACCTAAAACAAAGTCCATAGATATATCCTCCCAAGGAACACTAGGTACAGGCAAAGGCATATATAAACCATGAGGATTGAGTCGTGACTTAGCTTTTTGACATGTAGTGCAGCGAGCAATAAAACGCTCAACATCCCGTCTCATCTTTGGCCAAAAGAAATGTGTAGCAAGTACGTCCTCCGTCTTCTTCACACCAAAGTGTCCCATTAATCCTCCTCCATGCGCCTCCTGCAACAACAAAAGATGAACGGAGCTAGCTGGAATGCATAGCTTGTTAGCACGAAACACAAATCCATCGTTAACAACAAACTTGTTCCACATTCTTCCTTCTTTACAATTCTGCATTACATCTTTAAAATCAGCATCATGCACATATTGATCTTTGATGGTCTCCAAACCAAATATTTTGAAGTCAAGTTGTGAAAGCATAGTATAGCGACGAGACAATGATCAGCAATAACATTTTCTTTTCCCTTCTTGTGTTTAATGACATAAGGGAAAGTCTCAATGAATTCAACCCATTTAGCATGTCTACGATTCAGTTTAGCTTGACTTTTAATATGTTTCAAAGATTCATGATCAGAATGTATAACAAATTCTTTGGGCCATAAATAATGTTGCCATGTTTCTAAAGTTCGAACAAGAGCATATAATTCTTTATCATAAGTAGAATAATTCAGACTAGGCCCACTCAATTTTTCAGAAAAGTATGCAACAGGTTTGCCATCTTGTAATAACACACCTCCTAATCCAATTCCACTAGCATCACATTCAAGCTCAAAAGTCTTATTAAAATCAGGAAGTTGGAGTAAAGGAGCATGTGTCAACTTATCTTTCAATACCGTGAAGGCTTCTTCCTGTGCGGTACCCCAAAGAAAAGGCACATCTTTCTTTGTAAGCTCATTGAGAGGTGCAGCAATGGTGCTGAAATCTCTCACAAAACGCCTATAGAATCCAGCGAGGCCAAGGAAACTCCTCACTTGTGTGACCGTTTTGGGCTGCGGCCAACTCTCAATAGCTTCAATCTTGGCTTTATCAACTTCAATTCCCTGTGGAGTAACAACATAGCCAAGAAAAGACACTCGGTCGGTGCAAAAGGTGCACTTCCCAAGGTTACCAAACATACGTGCATCACATAGTGCAATAAAAACAGCACGTAAATGTTCCAAATGTTCCTCCAAAGATCTGCTATAAATCAATATGTCATCAAAGTAAACTACCACAAATCGTCCAATGAAAGCACGTAAAACTTCGTTCATTAATCTCATGAAAGTACTAGGTGCATTAGTTAACCCAAAAGGCATGACTAACCACTCATATAATCCAAACTTAGTTTTAAATGCTGTTTTCCATTCATCTCCCAATTTCATACGAATTTGATGGTAGCCACTACGCAAATCAACTTTGGAGAATATTGTAGAGCCACTCAATTCATCAAGCATATCATCTAGCCTAGGAATAGGATGACGATAACGAATAGTAATATTATTAATGCCTCTACAATCAACACACATACGTGATGTACCATCCTTTTTCGGCACTAGAATAATAGGAACAGCACAAGGACTAAGGGATTCGCGTATATAACCTTTGTCATGAAGCTCTTATACTTGACGCATAATCTCCTTCGTCTCCTCTGGATTGGTATGGTATGGTGCACGGTTTGGCAGTGAAGCACCGGGAATTAAGTCGATCTGATGCTCAATCCCTCGAATAGGCGGTAATCCCGGTGGCACGTCTTGTGGAAAAACGTCAGCGAACTCCTTAACCTTGCCGCTGTTGTTGAACCATTGGATGTAGTAAGGATGGGGATGTGGTCTTGTGGTGAGAGAAAGCTTCTCCACCATCTCCATGCTAGCCAAGTTGTTGCAGCTCCCTCCGTCTATGATGACGCGCACAGAACGTTCCTTCACAACTCCCTTGGTATGGAACAAATTGTGCCTCTGATTTTGCTCAGCTTGTGTGACCTGCACACTCAAAACACGTTGAGCAACTAAACATTCATACCTGTCAGCGTCTTCAGGAGCCATGTATTGCGTCTCATTATCAGAATCATCTCCACCATGTTCTTCACGTGTAATAAGAGCCAAAGTCTCCTCATCATAGTCACTAGCGGACTCATATCCACCATCCGCGGTAGCAATCATCACACGCGGAGATTTGCATTCTCTCGCATAATGACCTCCTCCCTTACAACGACGACAAATAATATCACTTGTGTGCCCTGTTGATGCCATGGAAGAAGAAGAACGCTGTGCAGGCCCCGCAGGTGCGCTCTTGGCAGATAATGGTGGTTGTGCCTGTTTTCTTGAATCATGGCTGGAGGTGGCACCGGATGGAGGTGCTGGTGCAGTTGAAGTAGAAGATGCACGTGGTGTCCATGATGAAGGTCGGCCTGCAGAAAAGTTAGTTCGCCCCAATGCTTGTCGATCCTGCACTTCACGTTCAGCTTTACAAGCAAGATGGAATAAACGAGTGATATTAGTATACTCCTTATAGTCTAAAATGGTCTGAATCTCTCTATTTAATCCACCCAGAAAACGTGCAAGCATAGCTTCATTCTCCTCAACAATACCACATCTAATCATGCCAGTTTGTAATTCCTGATAATATTCTTCTACAGAATTTTTCCCTTGTCTTAAACGCTGCAATTTTTGAAGCAATTCACGTTGATAATATGGTGGAACCCAACGCGTACGCATAGCAGTTTTCAAAGCAGCCCAAGTAGTTGGAATAGGATATAATCTACAATGTTCAGACCACCATACACATGCAAAACTAGTGAAAGCACAAACAGCAGCAGCAACTCGTCTCTCC
>NC_057810.1:334243319-334297648 GCF_018294505.1 Triticum aestivum
TGTCAAGGTGTCAAGGTGTCAAGGTGTAGAAGTGGACGACCTTGACACCTTGACACCTTGATATGTGCTTGGTGGTGTCAAGGAGATTAGGTGTCAAGGTGTTGATCATGGAGAGGCTAGCGCGAAGACCCGAGCACCTACGGATGAGAAGAGGGGGACAAGAAGAGCAAGAATGAGGAATGTGCCAAGCCCCCGGACCACCCGGGTGCCCGGCCACCACTTGGCCGCAGCCCCAGCCGGCCCCGGGTGCCCGGCCGCCAAGCACTAGGTGCCTGGCCAATCGCCCAACCGCGGCCTGGGAGCACCCCGGGTGCCCGGCCTCCTGCCTGGGTCGGCCCAGCTTGCCTCCGGGTGCCCGGGCCACTACCCTAGGGTGCCCGGCCTCTCCCACCTAGCACTGGAGATGCCCCACCGGGTGCCCGGGCCGCCACACCCCGGGTGCCCGGCCCAGCTGCTGGCGCGGCCCAGCCCCGCGCGGTCTAGTAATTGGTCCAGTATATGTAGCAGTAGGGGTTGTGGGTGTAACAATGGTATTGATGTCCTCACCAGACCACCTGGCTTTGGATATGCATTGTTTTGGATGTTCTCCATTTTCTCCCTATCATGTTTCCACTATTACTCATGAGGACACCCCCATAGTTTCCTCATACATTTTAGGAGACTTGGATTCATCCTATCCATTGCATGATCCCACTACTTGTGTGCACCATATGCTCCCCATGAATAAACAAGCTAGTGATGTGCCATATGCTTGCATTATCAATTTGTGCCCCCATCGTGTGATACACAATAACTATTCTTTCATGATGGATGACATGTTCTTATACCATGCATCAAATTTCTTTGAGCGATGCTTATCTTGTGCTAACTCACATGTGCACATACACATCATGATGGATGATGTGTACATTTACCACGCGCACAATTTCTTTGGTTTGAGTTTCTTTCGTGTAGGTACCCATGAATACTTGTCAACCTCACAATCCCATGAGTTGACAAAACGAGCTCTAGAGAGCAACAATGACTTGGGATTCGATGGAGTGTCTTTCCCACCACTCTCTTCGCGCAAGGACTTCGCACATTTCTCCTACATGGCTCTCACATGGTTATGGGTTATCGTCCATTACATCTTATATGCCCATCTTGCCATGTTCACTTTGCATGATATGCTCATTCCTATGCCTTTGCCATGCATTTGTGACCCATGCTTTGCATTACACATGATGATTGATTCTACTACTTGTATGTGTATTTGCAAGCTTGGTGGAGATATTGCTTGTTATTGCCATGTTTGCTATGTGCCCCATGCCTACAATGATACTATGATCATGCTTTGTGTTCGTGCTCGCGATATGTCATGTGCATTGCCTATATCTCTTATTTGTTCACATGACATGATTGCCATGATTTCCTCTAGTGTGTTGCATCTTCGCTCCACTAGTTTGCATGACTTGATTTCTATGCTTTCTCATGTTGCATCCACTTCTTGGATTACATGCTCCTATCACATGTTTGGTTGCAACAATGTAATTCTTTCACATATGCCATGTCCCATTGATTGCTACATGCTTGCCTTGATTGCCTCACACATGATGAACAATTGCTCTTGCTATCGTGTTGAGTGCCACTCGATTCTCACTACACCTTATGCATATTATGCTTGGATTGTCTTGCACTTGATGCATGTGTTTAGACATGTCATCTTCTCGGGTGTTGTGAATGACTCTTATGCATACCATAGACCATTTATTGAGCACTTTAGGCATGCTTGCTATGACATTGAGGTAGATGCTTGTTCACTTGTCCCACATATTAGCACCTTTACCTCACCCTTGCATGATTGTTTGCATGATGTCCTTGATTCTTCTCAATTTATGTGCTTACATGCCATGCCACACTCCCTTGGCACACCATATGCTATGCTTGATGACAACACTTGTTTGGTGAATCACCTCTTGAATGCTTGGTTTTGCTTTACTGCCAACCACATTTGTTTTTCCAAATGCTTGTTATCTTTTCTCCTTTTGAAGGAATTACAAGACGGTGCGACATTGGAGAGTGACCATTTCGAGCTTCAAAATGATATGTGCTTGGTGGTCGTCCACTTCTACACCTTGACACCTTGACACCTTGACACCTTGACACCTAATTCACACGAGAATTGGGTCCTACCTCAAATGGAAGTGCTTGGTGTCAAGGTGTTGATCATGGAGAGGCTAGCGCGAAGACCCGAGCACCTACGGATGAGAAGAGGGGGACAAGAAGAGCAAGAATGAGGAATGTGCCAAGCCCCCGGACCACCCGGGTGCCCGGCCACCACTTGGCCGCAGCCCCAGCCGGCCCCGGGTGCCCGGCCGCCAAGCACTAGGTGCCTGGCCAATCGCCCAACCGCGGCCTGGGAGCACCCCGGGTGCCCGGCCTCCTGCCTGGGTCGGCCCAGCTTGCCTCCGGGTGCCCGGGCCACTACCCTAGGGTGCCCGGCCTCTCCCACCTAGCACTGGAGATGCCCCACCGGGTGCCCGGGCCGCCACACCCCGGGTGCCCGGCCCAGCTGCTGGCGCGGCCCAGCCCCGCCCGGGTGCCCGGCCTCGACCGCCCAGGCCCCTGCGTCTACCCCGGATGCCCGGGCCTAGGACCCACGGGTGCCCGGACCCGTCCGTGGGCCTGCGTGCCTTGTTGGGTTTTTGCCCATGTAATCCCTCTCCCCCTCCTAGTCCGTCTCTAGACTATAAGTACCTCCCTTCTAGCTCATTAGAAGGATGGCAAAGTATTTTATAGACATTTGTGAGCTTTGCTCCATGGATCAACTCCACTAGGAGATCAAGACCTCCTCTTGTAGTGACCAAACATCAAGACCTCCTCCTTGGGGAAGGATCCCCATCATAGGATCATCAAGCCCTCATCTCCTTCATAGGATTTGGGATGAACTCTACCATGTATCTTATTTCCCTTTGATTGTTCATGTACCTTGTGGATCTTGTGTGTTTGTTGGTCTAGTGGATGTGTGATTTGGACTTGTTCTTGAGTGTTCCTCTTGTTTTCCCTCTTGTGTTCATCTTGTTCTTGGGGATTCCCCCTCCAATTTGTGAAAGATCTTCACTTAGGGTTCCACCCTACAACACAAGTATAACGGGAATGACACAAGGGCTTAGGCTTTCACGTACATGACCGTTGTCGATGAGTTGTTGTACTTGCCGTTGAATCTCCTTGGTTTCTTCGGGGTTGACGCGGTATGGAGCTTTGTTTGGAAGTAGCGCTCCGGGGATGAGGTAGATTCGATGCTCAATGCCTCGCAGAGGAGGTAGACCCGGAGGTAGCTCATCCGGGAAAACATCTTGGAATTCCTGCAAAAGAGATTGAAACACTAAAGGTAGCTCGTGAGAGGTGTTAGTTGTAGGTTTCCCATCCTTGCACATAAGGACAAAGTGCATCACACTCGATGGGTTCTCACACACTTCTCTCATCTCACTTTTTGTGGCAAATAGTATGAGGTTTTTCTCTCTAGGCGAAGAGGCGCTCAAGTTTGGCTTGTGGATCTCACTCTCTTTTTGGTGGATCACTTTCTCAATCTTCTCTCCATGATGGGTGGCTTGCTTGTCGGCTATCACTTGACTAGGTGATGAGGACATCAATACAATTGTTACACCCACAGCCCCTGCTGCTATACATACTGGACCAATTACTAGAGCTCGTGCACGCCAACTAAATTACCAGGTACTTTCGTTTCTTGGTAATGATTCTAATATTCATGAGAATATGATGCTGCCTAAATTGGATACATTTGTTTTGCTTACAAATGAAGGGCCTAGCTTGGAGAAGGATGGACATTGGAGCACAAACAAGCATGGAGATGATGGCATGCGCAAGGGGAACAAGAATGGAGTTACAAGTGATGATTTCAGGACTTTCAAGCCACCATAATGGGTGCATGAAGCCTTGGACGAAATATACAAGATGCCACTTCATAAATTTAGTCCCGAGGCTATTCTAGGTGTTGCGTCACCTTATTATTGGGCCAGGCCCATGTAATTTTGAAATACATAAGTATAGGCTATTTTTAGAGTCCGTATGTGTGGGGAGACAAGAGATAGGGTTGATTTCGGACCCCTCCACCAAGGGCCACGAAATTCCCCCCTCTTCCTCCATATATACAGCCCTTTGGGCACCGTTTAGACTTTAGGTTTTGTTTAGATTAAAGTTCTTCATAGCTGCAACTTCGCGTACTTAGTTTGTGTTCAACGACCAGACAAATGCGTCACAGAACCCCACCTTGATCAATAAAGCTTTCATCTTATATTCGCAATATCCAGATTGCAATCTTAGTTTCTTGCTTGTTCTTCGTTTGCCTACAGGAAACAGACCTTCGTGGTCAGGTTGATCGTGCTCCGGCGTGGTCAATAACCTCTTGGAGTTGGTTTAGCGATTGCTAAGGCGCGACGTCCTCGCACGTTCGTAGTCGGATCGTCAAAGTGGACTTCCTCCAAAATGATAGCCACCATCTCATTGAAAGACGAGACACCTTTGCCTCTATCAAGTGCTATCAGATTTCCAGGTTGCTCGGTGAGATTTTACAGTTTTTCATTGTTTAGATCGAGTCTATTCTTCATACCTATAGTCCACGAAAAAGCCACAAAAAAATTAGGGTTAGCTCATCATAACCGAACCAATCTGAGCCTTTGCATAATCTTTTTAGGGTTTTGCTTTGTTGAATTTGTGGTTGCATCGTCGTGTCTAGTTGCTGGTCTTAGCGTCTAGTATTTTAGAGTTTCGAGTTCTGGTCATAAGTTGTCACGCCGCCACCGCACCATCATCATCGCCCCTGCCACCTACCACCACCGCTCCGAATCCGTATCCATATACCACCACCAATCTGTATCCATATACCACCACCGATCCATATCCATATACTACCACCGCTACCACCACCGCTGCCATATACCACCACCATATATCCACCACCAATCAGAGTTCCTTGCATATTAGGTTTGTTTTCGAGATCCATCTATTTTCCGATTCGCGTTTCCTTGCCTGAGTAGGTTTCGGAAAAAAACACACTTGACAAAAAAAATTCTGGCTATCCTATTTTTAGGTGTTTCTAAGCGTATTGAGACAGTCGCCGTTATAGAAAGTTTTTTTTGACCCGTTTCCAATTTTTTGGGTCGGGGCAGTCGAAAAAAAAATTGGTCAAAAAAATTTCGTCCCTATCCTGTTATCTTGACTTGGGAAGAGTTTTGAGACACTCGTCATTATAGTGATTTTCGGAAAAAAAAGGAGCGCAAAAAAAAGAGCAAAAAAAAGAGCGCAAAAAAAAGAGTGAAAAAAAATTCAGAGTGTGCTTCTCCCTTGTTTCCGTGCAGCGTCGTGATTTTGTTAGTGTTCTAGGCTCGCGTCTCTAGCACAGTCTAGCCTAGGACCAGCACAGTACCGTCGTTGAGCGTTTATTCAACTTTGCATCTCTGAATTGATTATTGCTGACCCTTTTTTGCTACCATATTATAAGCCTTCCCAGCTCCACATACATCTACGTCGTGTGTTTGACTCTCCCTAATAATTGCTCTATCCAAGCTTTGAGAGTTTTGACTACAACGTTGCCGATCACCACCTGCTGCTGGGTAAGAACTCGTAAGAATTTCAGATTTGCTTGACGGGTTTGTGATACACCACCACCACTTCTTGGTAGTCTGTAGGATCATATTCTTGTGCGTTTCTATTTTCTGCTAACCATGGTAGGATCACAAGCCGATGACACTAATTGGGAGAACCTGACAAACAAACAGCTACATGACAAATTTCAGCAAATGATGAGTGGACAGGTGCAAGATGTGCTAAACAGATTTGACGAGGCCATGGAGAAGATAGATGGCACTGAGAAGATGTTCGAAACAAAGCTTGATAGCAAGTTTAATGAATTGCTCGCGCATTTTCCACAACCACCGCCAGCTGCACCTATCGCACCTCTACAACAACAACAACAACGCCCCTTCCGAATCAGTATGGATGAGCGAAGTGTGTTCCTCTTGAGGATGGCCAAACTTCTAGTGCTGCTGTACCTGTTGTTGATGCTTCTTTGGCTCCTGCTACTGCTGCTGCTGGTACCCAGGAGGATGATGAGTATGCGGGCGATTATGAGGATGAGGTTGATCGAAATCAGAACTACGTGTAGCCACCAGCACCACCACCAGCAGGTCGACCTCAGGTATTTATTCGCAATGGTAGCCTGCACCACCACCTCAGGTACGAGATCATGACCATGTTCCTAAACTGAAATTTAATATTCCACCATTTAAGGGTAGATATGTTCCTGATATATATCTTACTTGGGAGTTAGAAACTGAACAACGTTTTACATGTTTGCAATATCCCGAGGAGAGACGGGTTGCTGCTGCTGTTTGTGCTTTCACTAGTTTTGCATGTGTATGGTGGTCTGAACATTGTAGATTATATCCTATTCCAGCTACTTGGGCTGCTTCAAAAACTGCTATGCGTACTCGTTGGGTTCCACCATATTATCAATGTGAATTGCTTCAAAAATTGCAGCGTTTAAGACAAGAAAAATATTATGTAGAAGAATATTATCAGGAATTACAAACTGGCATGATTAGATGTGGTATTTTTGAACAGAATGAAGCTATGCTTGCACGTTTTATGGGTGGATTAAATAGAGAGATTCAGACCATTCTGGAGTAGAAGGAGTATACTAATATCACTCGTTTATTTCATCTTGCTTGTAAAGCTGAATGTGAAGTGCAGGATCGGCAAGCATTGGCGCGAACTAACTTTTCTGTAGGCCGACCTTCATCATGGACACCGCGTGCATCTTCTACTTCAATTGCACCAGCACCTCCATCAGGTGCCATCTCCAGCCGTGATACAAGAAAGCAGGCACAACCACCATTATCTGCCAAGAGCGCACCTGCCGGGCCTGCACAGAGCTCTTCTTCTTCCATGGCATCAACAGGGCACACAAGTGATATTATTTGTCGTCGTTGTAAAGGAAGAGGTCATTATGCGCGAAAATGCAAATCTCAGCGTGTGATGATTGCTACTGAGGATGGTGGGTATGAGTCCGCTAGTGACTATGATGAGGAGACTTTGGCTCTTATTACACGTGAAGAACACGGTGGAGATGATTCTGATCATGAGACGCAATACATGGCTCCTGACGATGCTGACAGGTATGAATGTTTAGTTTCTCAACGTGTTTTTAGTGTGCAGGTCACACAAGCTGAGCAAAACCAGAGGCATAATTTGTTCCATACAAAGGGAGTTGTGAAGGAACGTTCTGTGCGCGTCATCATAGACGGAGGGAGCTGCAACAACTTGGCTAGCATGGAGATGGTGGAGAAGCTTTCTCTCACCACAAGACCACATCCACATCCTTACTACATCCAATGGTTCAACAATAGCGGCAAGGTTAAGGTAACATGTACTGTTTGTGTGCATTTTAGTATCTCTACATATGCTGATTATGTTGATTTTGATGTGGTACCTATGCAAGCATGTTCCTTATTACTTGGTAGACCATGGCAATTTGATAAAAATTCTGTACACCATGGTAGAAACAATCATTATACTCTTGTTCATAAGGATAAAAATATTACTTTGCTTCCTATGACTCCTAATTCCATTTTGAAAGATGATATTAATAGAGCTAATAAAGCAAAACAGGAGAAAAATAAGAGTGAAAATCAGATTGTGGCAAAAGAATTTAAGCAACAAATGCAACCTAATAGTAAACCATCTAGTGTTGTTTTTGAAATTAAATTGAAAAGTGCATGTTTACTTGCCACTAAATCTGATATTGATGAGCTAGATTTCAGCAAATCTGTTTGCTATGCTTTTGTGTGCAAAGAGGCATTATTTTCATTTGAGGCCGTGCCTTCCTCTTTGCGTCCTGCTGTCACTAACATTTTGCAGGAGTTCGCTGACGTCTTTCCACAAGACGTGCCACCGGGATTACCTCCCATTCGAGGGATTGAGCATCAGATTGACTTAATTTCCGGTGCATCATTACCCAACCGTGCACCATACCGTACCAATCCAGAGGAGACGAAGGAGATTATGCGTCAAGTACAGGAGCTGCTCGACAAAGGTTATATACGCGAATCCCTTAGTCCTTGTGCTGTTCCTATTATTCTAGTGCCAAAAAGGATGGTACA
This sequence comes from Triticum aestivum, assembly GCF_018294505.1. Lineage (NCBI taxonomy): Eukaryota > Viridiplantae > Streptophyta > Magnoliopsida > Poales > Poaceae > Triticum > Triticum aestivum. The sequence goes on from NC_057810.1 coordinate 334,251,479, forward strand.
TCACGTATGTGTGTTGATTGTAGAGGCATTAATAATATTACTATTCGTTATCGTCATCCTATTCCTAGGCTAGATGATATGCTTGATGAATTGATTGGCTCTACAATATTCTCCAAAGTTGATTTGGGTAGTGGATACCATCAAATTCGTATGAAATTGGGAGATGAATGGAAAACGGCATTTAAAACTAAGTTTCAATTATATGAGTGGTTAGTCATGCCTTTTGGGTTAACTAATGCACCTAGTACTTTGATGAGATTAACGAACAAAGTTTTACGTGCTTTTATTGGACGATTTGTGGTAGTCTATTTTGATGATATACTGATTTACAACAGATCTTTAGAGGAACATTTGAAACATTTACGTGCTGTTTTTATTGCTTTACGTGATGCAGGTTTGTTTGGTAACCTTGGGAAGTGCACCTTTTGCACCGACCGAGTATCTTTTCTTGGCTATGTTGTTACTCCACAGGGAATTGAAGTTGATAAAGCCAAGATTGAAGCTATTGAGAGTTGGCCGCAGCCCAAAACGGTCACACAAGTGAGGAGTTTTCTTGGCCTCGCTGGATTCCATAGGCGTTTTGTGAGAGATTTCAGCACCATTGCTGCACCTCTCAATGAGCTTACAAAGAAAGATGTGCCTTTTCTTTGGGGTACCGCACAGGAAGAAGCCTTCACGGTATTGAAAGATAAGTTGACACATGCTCCTTTACTCCAACTTCCTGATTTTAATAAGACTTCTGAGCTTGGATGTGATGCTAGTGGAATTGGATTAGGAGGTGTGTTATTACAAGATGGCAAACCTGCTGCATACTTTTCTGAAAAATTGAGTGGGCCTAGTCTGAATTATTCTACTTATGATAAAGAATTATATGTTCTTGTTCGGACTTTAGAAACATGTCAACATTATTTATGGCCCAAAGAATTTGTTATACACACTGATCATGAATCTTTGAAACATATTAAAAGTCAAGCTAAACTAAATCGTAGACATGCTAAATGGGTTGAATTCATTGAGACTTTCCCTTATGTCATTAAACACAAGAAGGGTAAAGAAAATGTTATTGCTGATGCATTGTCTCATCGCTATACTATGCTTTCACAACTTGACTTCAAAATATTTGGTTTGGAGACCATCAAAGATCAATATGTGCATGATGTTGATTTTAAATATGTATTGCAGAATTGTAATGAAGGTAGAACATGGAACAAGTTCGTCGTTAATGATGGCTTTGTGTTTCGTGCTAACAAGCTATGCATTCTAGCTAGCTCCGTTCGTCTTTTGTTGTTGCAGGAGGCGCATGGAGGAGGACTAATGGGACAGTTTGGCGTGAAGAAGACGGAGGACGTACTTGCTACACATTTCTTTTGGCCAAAGATGAGACGGGATGTTGAGCGCTTTGTTGCTCGCTACACTACATGTCAAAAAGCTAAGTCATGACTCAATCCTCATTGTTTATATATGCCTTTGCCTGTACCTAGTGTTCCTTGGGAGGATATATCTATGGACTTTGTTTTAGGTTTACCTCGAACAAAGAAGGGGAGGGATAGCATATTTGTTGTCGTGGATAGATTCTCGAAAATGGCACACTTTATACCATGTCATAAAAGCGATAATGCTGTTAATGTTGCTGATTTCTTCTTTTGTGAAATTATTCGCTTGCATGGTGTGCCAAATACTATCGTTTCAGATCGTGATACTAAATTTCTTAGCCACTTTTGGAGATGTTTATGGGCTAAGTTGGGGACTAAACTGCTTTTTAGTACTACTTGTCACCCCCAAACTGATGGACAAACTAAAGTAGTCAATAGAACATTGTTTACTATGCTTAGGGCTGTTTTGAAGAATAATAAGAAAATGTGGGAAGAATGTTTGCCTCATATTGAATTTTGCTTATAATCGTTCATTGCATTCTACTACTAAGATGTGCCCTTTTGAAATTGTGTATGGTTTCCTACCTCGTGCACCTATTGATTTGTTGCCTCTTCCATCTTCGGAGAAGGTTAATTTTGATGCTAAACAACGTGCTGAATTCATTTTAAAAATGCATGAGTTAACTAAGGAAAACATTGAGCGTATGAATGCTAAATATAAACTTGCTGGAGATAAGGGTAGAAAACATGTTGTGTTTGCACCTAGAGATCTTGTTTGGTTACATTTGCGTAAGGATAGATTTCCTGATTTGCGCAAATCAAAGCTAATGCCACGTGCTGATGGACCTTTTAAGGTGTTAGAGAAAATAAATGATAATGCATATAAACTTGAGCTGCCTGCAGATTTTGGGGTTAGTCCCACTTTTAACATTGCAGATTTGAAGCCTTATTTGGGTGAGGAAGATGAGCTTCCATCGAGGACGACTTCATTTCAAGATGGGTAGGATGATGAGGACATCAATACCATTGTTACACCCACAGCCCCTACTGCTACATATACTGGACCAATTACTAGAGCTCGCACACGCCAATTAAATTATCAGGTACTTTTGTTTCTTGGTAATGATTCTAATGTTCATGAGAATATGATGCTGCATAAATTGGATACATTTGTTTTGCTTACAAATGAAGGGCCTAGCTTGGAGAAGGATGGACATTGGAGCACGAACAAGCATGGAGATGATGGCATGCGCAAGGGGAACAAGAACGGAGTTACAGGTGATGATTTCAGGACTTTGAAGCCACCATAATGGGTGCATGAAGCCTTGAACGAAATATACAAGATGCCACTTCATAAATTTCGTCCCGACGCTATTCTAGGTGCTGCATCACCTTATTATTGGGCTAGTCCCATGTAATTTCTAAATACATAAGTATAGGCTATTTTTAGAGTCTGTATGTGTGGGGAAACAAAAGATAGGGTTGATTTCGGACCCCTCCACCAAGGACCGCGAAATTCCCCCCTCTTCCTCCATATATACAGCCCTTCGGGCACCGTTTAGACTTTGGGTTTTGTTTAGATTAAAGTTCGCCATAGCTGCAAGCGTACTTAGTTTGTGTTCAACGACCAGACAAAGGCGTCACAGAACCCCACCTTGATCAATAAAGCTTTCCTCTTATATTCGCAATATCCAGATTGCAATCTTAGTTTCTTGCTTGTTCTTCGTTTGCCTGCAGGAAACAGACCTTCGTGGTCAGGTTGATCGTGCTCCGGCGTGGTCAATAACCTCTTGGATTTGGTTTAGCGATTGCTAAGGCGCGACGTCCTCACACGTTCGTAGTCGGATCTTCAAAGTCGACTTCCTCCAAAATGATAGCCACCATCTCATCGAAAGACAAGACACCTTTGCCTCTATCATGGTCATGGCGTGGCATATGTGATAAATGATGCAAAGGGAGCATATCCATATCATCACAAGAAAAACAAATGCCAATAACCAAGGGCTTGTCGTCTATGCCATATGTGCAAATTTGGTTAATTTTAATGGCATATGCATAGTCACTACGATGAGATTGCAAATATGACATATGGTTGATCTCATGCATAGCATATGACAAGTCAAGCGGATTGTCAAACATGATGTGGCCAAGAGAATTATCACAAGAAATCATATGTAACATGGCATCACAACTAATAGACTCCACATGAGAATCATCATACTCATCATAAATGGGCAAATCATCGCATGGGGTAATCGCACTAGCATGAAGCATGGAAATAGGTGGATCAACATCATGCAAGCAATCAATGTCAAGAATGTCCACTAGTGGGACAAGAGCATCACCTTCACCTATGTTACCTTTGTCGTTCCACTCAAGTGGTGTAGGTGAGGTGGGAAAGACCAAAGCATGGTCAACGTCGTCATCGTGATGGAACCATATGGGAGGTGGATCATAGTTCACCATGGCCATCGTCTTGTCCATAGGAAGGACGAAGTCGTTGCGGATCGGGGCATTGTCATATATGGGACCTAGCACCAAATGAGAAGGCACAATAGAGGTAGAGGTTAAGTTGTTAGATATCGAAATGGCCTCACATGCCCTATCAACTACCTCACTCTCTCTATGTGGTGGTGGCTCACTCACTCCCTCAAGGTAGGTGCACTCAATGTCACATATGGTGGAGTCACTCAAATCACTCAAGTGGTGGTGGTGGTGGCTCTCCTCACATGAGAATTGGGGCAACTCGTCATATATGAGGCTAGTGGTGAAGTCACTCTCACTCCCAATATGGTGGCACAAGTCACTCAAGTCATCATACATCACCATGGTTGAAGGGAAAATCCCATGCTCAACCATCTCGTCACCGTCGCCGTGGAGGAAGGCCGAAGTAGGCGTACTCGTCGAAGGTAGGCGAAGATGCCATACGTCCAAAGGCGAAGATGCCTTGATGACACTTGGAGAAGATGCCGAAGTGGTCATAGTAGTCGTAGCTCCGTCCTGGTGGTGCTTGTCTCGCGGTCTTCTCTTGTGCTCATGAAGTTTGGCCGTAGCTTGATGTAGAGCTTTTTGGGTCTTGTAGGTGTATGCATCGCGAGCATCTTCATCTTGATGGTGTTGTAGTGCTTGAGCTCGATGAGTTCCCGAAGATTGGCCACTTGAGCATCGTCGCCTTGAAGATGACGAAGGGGAAGAAGACTTGTAGTTGGCCATCATGTCTCGTACTTGATCCCTTTGTTCGGCCAACTTGGTGTCGAGGTAGTCCCTTATCCTTACTTCATTTTGGCGTATGTCGATGGTGAGTCGCTCAATGCCGTGCATTGCTTGTTGTAGTCCGAAGGTGGACGTTTTGGTGATGTAGTTGTTCGTGTTGTCGTTTTCGTGGAAGACCAGAGACGAAATGCCTTGCCTATCCATCACAAGACTCTAGTAGAGGTGAGTAGGAAATGAGATAAACAATACCAAGTTACCTTTTCTCAGAGTTGAGGATGTATCCCGTTTCACTCAACGTGAGATGAAAGAATAGTGGAACTGGTATCAGACTTGTTCACTCATACCTATCAAGTAAAGCTTATAGTGGAGCTTGGTGAGGATAGTGGCACAAAAAAATTGATGCAAATGTTAGCAAGAGTCAATAATGTTGGAAAAGATTCACAAATTCGCAAGTGAAACAACTAGACCAATAGCAATATGTGGCACACAGAAAAACACACACATGGATAGATAAATGGGGTCGTGCAACCAAGGAATGAGAACAAAATGCGGAGTCCATGGAAAACGCTCGTGTTGCACAACTCAAGAGAGACGCTAGCACGATTGCTCAATAGGCGGATACGACACTTGTGCACAACCTATAAGATGCAAAATATATGAGCTTTCGATCCCAAGTATGCTATGTGTATGATGTTCCCGGTCTTTTTCTCAAGATGATCCAAGATGATCGGATATGACAATCTTGTGTGCAATGTGGTATGATGCCATGGCTCTTGCTCACAAGCACTTTGCTCTTTTTTTTTGCTTAAAAGCTTATTCCTTTTTTTATATGGCCACTTATGTGAAATGCACAAACCAAGATAGCAATTATGTATATGCGGGAACAATCTTGTGACACAAGGGATGATATGATGATACCAAGATGACACCAATATGATATGGTATGTATGCAATGGAAGGTATGGATCACTAATGTGCACAAGTAACGTTGCCGGCAATACTCAAAGGCTAGTCTCGATAGGCAAGTGACGCAAAATGGGCTAAAGGGTTAACAATGTAATGGCAAGAATGTATAATGAAGGGATATGGAGGTTACCGTTCTTGCTTACGGTTAGGTTTTCAGAATGGTGAAGTGGTCGATGTCAATGACGACCTCGCGGCGATGATGAGTGGCGGTGTTCTTGATGTAGATACCAAGATGATGTAGACCCGTCCCTAAGTAGCCGAAACACGTTAGGAAACGGTAAAAAACCGCGAACTCAAAATCTCAAGGAAAATGTCAAATGGTGGTAGCGAAATGCGTTGGTGGTTCCAGAGTTAGCAATGCGGAAGTGGTGGTGGTAGTTGATGACGAAGCAACCATTCCTAAGTAGCCGAAACACCTTAGGAGACTCAAGTCACCACTCAAGCAACCACAAATGCTATATGGAACAAAAATGGGTTAGGTTGCGGAAAGCTATGATGGTTTTGCAGATGATATGGTGGATGGCCTAGGCAAAGATGCCAAAATTCAAATTTTGATGGATTCAAATGGTGTTGAAACCTATCTATATGGATGGGGGATGTCAATAGCTACTCAATGAGCTAAAGAACGTAAAAAACGGATTCCGGGAGCAAAAGTTATGGCCGAAACGGTTTTTGTCGGTGGGCTGATTCTGGGAGGTGCGGGTGCCCGGGGGTGGAAGGTGCAGGCACCCGGGGTGGTCCGAGGCAAACAGCCCGGGGGTGCGGGTGCCCGGGGTTTGGGGTGCGGGCACTCGGGGTGGTCAGCGGGGGTGGGCGGGGGTGTTCGGGTGCCTGGGGTTTGAGGTCCGGGTGCCCGGGGGTGTCGGATTTAGGCAAAAATTCGTGGCAAAATGGAAGAAATTGGTGGATTTCGTGGAGGGAAAGGTGGAGATGGATGGGGGAATGCTAGATCCACTTGAAACCAAGCAAATCCATGGATCAAATCCAACAAAATCTCATCAAACCAACAAATCACAAAAAAAATTTGGGCTATTTTTGGTGCGGAATTTTCGAAATTGGGGAAGAACACACAAAATTAGGCTAGAAAACAAAGAGGGGGACTCCAATTTCGTGAGAAACCATGGCTCATGATACCAAGATGTTGTAGGATGGAACCCTAAGTGAAGATCTTTCACGAATTGGACGGGGAATCCCAAAGAACAAGATGAACACAAGAGGGAAAACAAGAGGAACACTCAAGAACAAGTCCAAATCACATATCCACTAGACCAACAAACACACAAGATCCACAGGGTACATGAAAAATCAAAGGGAAATAAGATACATGGTAGAGTTCATCCCAAATCCTATGAAGGAGATGAGGACTAGATGATCCTATGATGGGGATCCTTCCCCAAGGAGGAGGTCTTGATGTTTGGTCACGCCAAGAGGAGGTCTTGATCTCCTAGTGGAGTGGATCCATGGAGCAAAGCTCACAAATGTCTATCAAATACTTTGCCATCCTTTTAATGAGCTAGGACGGAGGTACTTATATTCTAGAGACGGACTAGGAGGGGGAGAGGGATTACATGGGCAAAAACCCAACAAGGTATGCAGGCCCACGGACGGGTCCGGGCACCCGGGGGTCCTAAGCCCGGGCACCCTGGGTAGACGCAGGGGCCTGGGCGATCGAGGCCGGGCACCCGGGGTTGGTGGCTCGGGCACCCGGGCGGGGCTGGGCCGCGCCAGCAGCTGGGCCGGGCACCCGGGGTGTGGCGGCCCGGGCACCCGGTGGGGCATCTCCAGCGCCAGGTGGGGGAGGCCGGGCACCCGGGGGTAGTGGCCCGGGCACCCGGAGGCAAGCTGGGCCGACCGAGGCAGGAGGTCGGGCACCCGGGGCGCTGCCCAGGCCGCGGCTGGGCGATTGGCCAGGCACCCGGGGTCGGCTGGGGCTGCGGCCAAGTGGTGGCCGGGCACCCGGGGTCGAGGCGGTCAGGCTCCCGGGTGGTCCAGGGGCTTGGCACATTCCTCATCCTTGCTCTTCTTGTCCCCCTCTTCTCGTCCGTAGGTGCTCGGGTCTTTGCGCTAGCCTCTCCATGATCAACACCTTGACACCTAATCATGCATAGTACTTCCATTTGAGGTAGGACCCAATTCTCGTGTGAATTAGAATGGAGTTTCAAGAGGAAGGAGTCAACCTCGGTTTCGATGGTGCGTACGTGTGCTCTAGTCCATGGTCCTCTCCGTCCTTGCGGTGGTGGTGTGACGTGCATGGTGATGGTCGAGGGATGCTCCGCATCAACTTGTGCCTAAGCCCAATGGAAGTTTCCGCTTGTGTTCCGATTGTAGACCTATAAATGATATTACCGTTCTCTATAGGCATCCCATTCCTCGCTTAGATGATATGCTTGATGAACTTAGTGGAGCCAACTTTTTCTCAAAAATTAATCTTAAAAGTGGCTATTATCAAATCCGCATTCAAGAGGGTGATGAATGGAAAACTGCTTTCAAAACAAAATTCGGCTTATATGAGTGGTTAGTTATGCCTATGGGTTTATCGGAGGCTCCCGGTACTTTCGTGCGTCTCATGCATTATGTGCTTCGCCCTTATATTGGAGTCTTTGTTGTGGTTTACTTCGATGATATTCTTGTGTTTAGCAAAACCACGAAAGAGCATATTAATCATGTTAGGGCTGTTTTGCAAGCCCTTCGCAAGGAACGTCTTTATGACAACATGAAAAAGTGCACATTTGGTGTTGACAAAGTGGTTTTCTTGGGTTTAGCTGTATCATCCAAGGGTGTTCAAGTTGATGAATCCAAAATTGAAGCAATTAAAACTTGGCCCCAACCCACCAATTTGCAACAAGTGCGTAGTTTTCTTGGTCTTGCGGGTTTTTATCGTCGCTTTGTGAAAGATTTTAGCACTATTGCCGCTCCTTTGCATGCCTTGAGTAAGAAGAATGCTCCTTTCGTTTGGGGATCTTTGCAATCCACTGCTTTTGATGAGCTCAAGTCTTTGTTTACTCATGCTCCGATTCTTGCTTTGCCCAATTTTGATAAAACTTTTGAGGTTCATTGTGATGCAAGTGGTACCGGAATTGGCGGAGTTTTGATGCAAGAAAAACGAGCCATTGCATATTTTAGTGAAAAACTCTCCGGTGCTCAACTTAACTATCCAATATATGACAAAGAATTGTATGCTTTAGTGCGTGTGCTACATGTTAGGGAACATTATCTTAGACCTCATGAGTTTGTCATACATACCGATCCTCAAACGCTTAAGTACTTAAAAGGTCAAACTAAGTTCAACAAGCGTGATAGAGGCAGAAGTGTCCCGTCTTTCGATGAGATGATGGATTTCGCTTTGGTGGAAGTCGACTTTGACGATCCGACTACGAACGTGCGAGGACGTCGCGCCTTAGCAATCGCTAAACCAACTCCGAGAGGTTATTGACCACGCCGGAGCACGATCAACCTGACCACGAGGGTCTGTTTCCTGCGAGCAAACGAAGAACAAGCAAGAAACTGAGATTGCAATCTGGATATTGCGAATATAAGATGAAAGCTTTATTGATCAAGGTGGGGTTCTGTGACGCCTTTGTCTGGTCGTTGAACACAAACGAAGTACGCGAAGTTGCAGCTATGGCGAACTTTTAATCTAAACAAAACCCAAAGTCTAAACGATGCCCTAAGGGCTGTATATATGGAGGAAGAGGGGGGAATTTCGTGGCCCTTGGTGGAGGGGTCCGAAATCAACCCTATCTCTTGTTTCCCCACACATACGGACTCTAAAAATAGCCTATACTGATGTATTTCGAAATTACATGGGCCTGGCCCAATAATAAGGTGACGCAGCACCTAAAATAGCCTCGGTACGAAATTTATGAAGTGGCATCTTGTATATTTCGTCCAAGGCTTCATGCACCCATTATGGTGGCTTCAAAGTCCTGAAATCATCACTTGTAACTGCGTTCTTGTTCCCCTTGCGCATGCCATCATCTCCATGCTTGTTCTTGCTCCAATGTTCATCCTTCTCCAAGCTAGGCCCTTCATTTGTAAGCAAAACAAATGTATCCAATTTAGGCAGCATCATATTCTCATGAACATTAGAATCATTACCAAGAAACGAAAGTACCTGGTAATTTAGTTGGCGTGCACGAGCTCTAGTAATTGGTCCAGTATGTATAGCAGCAGGGGCTGTGGGTGTAACAATTGTATTGATGTCCTCATCATCCTCCCCTTCTTGAAATGAAGTCGTCCTCGACGGAAGTTCATCTTCCTCACCCAAATAAGGCTTCAAATCTGCAATGTTAAAAGTGGGACTAACCCCAAAATCTGCAGGCAGCTCAAGTTTATATGCATTATCATTTATTTTCTCTAACACCTTAAAGGGACCATCAGCACGTGGCATTAACTTTGATTTGCGCAAATCAGGAAATCTATCCTTATGCAAATGTAACCAAACAAGATCTCCAGGTGCAAACACAATATGTTTTCTACCCTTATCTCCAGCAAGTTTATATTTAGCATTCATACGCTCAATGTTTTCCTTAGTTAACTCATGCATTTTTAAAATCAATTTAGCACGTTGTTTAGCATCAAAATTAACCTTCTCCGAAGATGGAAGAGGCAACAAATCAATAGGTGCACGAGGTAGGAAACCATACACAACTTCAAAAGGGCACATCTTAGTAGTAGAATGCAATGAACGATTATAAGCAAATTCAATATGAGGCAAGCATTCCTCCCACATTTTCTTATTATTCTTCAAAACAGCCCTAAGCATAGTAGACAACGTTCTATTGACTACTTCAGTTTGTCCATCAGTTTGGGGGTGACAAGTAGTACTAAAAAGCAGTTTAGTCCCCAACTTAGCCCATAAACATCTCCAAAAGTGGCTAAGAAATTTAGTATCACGATCTGAAACAATAGTATTTGGCACACCATGCAAGCGAATAATTTCACGAAAGAACAAATCAGCAACATTAACAGCATCATCGCTTTTATGACATGGTATAAAGTGTGCCATTTTCAAGAATCTATCCACGACAACAAATATGCTATCCCTCCCCTTCTTTGTTCGAGGTAAACCTAAAACAAAGTCCATAGATATATCCTCCCAAGGAACACTAGGTACAGGCAAAGGCATATATAAACCATGAGGATTGAGTCGTGACTTAGCTTTTTGACATGTAGTGCATCGAGCAATAAAACGCGCAACATCCCGTCTCATCTTTGGCCAAAAGAAATGTGTAGCAAGTACGTCCTCCGTCTTCTTCACGCCAAAGTGTCCCATTAATCCTCCTCCATGCGCCTCCTGCAACAACAAAAGACGAACGGAGCTAGCTGGAATGCATAGCTTGTTAGCACGAAACACAAATCCATCGTTAACGACAAACTTGTTCCACATTCTTCCTTCTTTACAATTCTGCATTACATCTTTAAAATCAGCATCATGCACATATTGATCTTTGATGGTCTCCAAACCAAATATTTTGAAGTCAAGTTGTGAAAGCATAGTATAGCGACGAGACAATGCATCAGCAATAACATTTTCTTTTCCCTTCTTGTGTTTAATGACATAAGGGAAAGTCTCAATGAATTCAACCCATTTAGCATGTCTACGATTCAGTTTAGCTTGACTTTTAATATGTTTCAAAGATTGATGATCAGAATGTATAACAAATTCTTTGGGCCATAAATAATGTTGCCATGTTTCTAAAGTCCGAACAAGAGCATATAATTCTTTATCATAAGTAGAATAATTCAGACTAGGCCCACTCAATTTTTCAGAAAAGTATGCAACAGGTTTGCCATCTTGTAATAACACACCTCCTAATCCAATTCCACTAGCATCACATTCAAGCTCAAAAGTCTTATTAAAATCAGGAAGTTGGAGTAAAGGAGCATGTGTCAACTTATCTTTCAATACCGTGAAGGCTTCTTCCTGTGCAGTACCCCAAAGAAAAGGCACATCTTTCTTTGTAAGCTCATTGAGAGGTGCAGCAATGGTGCTGAAATCTCTCACAAAACGCCTATAGAATCCAGCGAGGCCAAGAAAACTCCTCACTTGTGTGACCGTTTTGGGTTGCGGCCAACTCTCAATAGCTTCAATCTTGGCTTTATCAACTTCAATTCCCTGTGGAGTAACAACATAGCCAAGAAAAGATACTCGGTCGGTGCAAAAGGTGCACTTCCCAAGGTTACCAAACAAACGTGCATCACGTTGATAGAGACGGGGTGTCCCGATCTTTCGATGAGATGATACTACCGATTTGGTGGAGACGACTTTGACGATCCGACTACAAACGTGCACGACGTTGCGCCTTAGCAATCGCTAAACCAATCTCCTGAGGTTATTGACCACGCCGGAGCACGATCAACCTGACCACGAAGGTCTATTCCTGCAAGCAATCGAAGAACGAGCAAGAATATGATAAAAGCAATCTGAATATTGCGAATATATATGAAGTATTGATAAAGGTGGGGATCCGTAAGCGGTCTTGGTCTGGTCGTTGGACACAAACGAAGTACACGAAGTTGCAATGGCTAACTTTTAACTAAACAAATCCCAAGGAAAAGCTACTAGATGGATCTACTTATATAGGAGCAAGGGGTGGCGGCCAAGGAGGTGGGAGGACGTCCCAAGGCAGCCTAAAACTAAATCTAGGTCGTACAAGGCCAATGGGCCAAAGTGGAGGTGATGTAACACCTTTGGACTTGTAGTTTGACTCGGATTCTGCTGCAGCATCAGATTGTTTCGTCCACAACTCAACGCTCCGGACGAATTTGAAGGTGATTCCAATTGGGTTGGAAAGTGCACGAAATCTAGTTTCCAACAAAAAAAGAATCACCCAATTCGGAGTCCGTATGAAAAACTTGTGTGCGTTTTGAGTTAGGTGTGTCTGTGCAGTCCGAATCTGAATCCAGAACGTGAGAGACTTGGACTCTATCTTCTCTTGGGCCAAAAGTGACGTGAGAGAACTTTTTGGACAGCAAATAAACATCTCTTTCTTCCTTATCTTCATATTTGGATTGTACAAATGTCCCATACACCTGCAATTAGACAAAACACAAAAGTGTGTGAAGTATTTTTGTTCTGTATAACATAAATAGATTATTGAATAGTTTGCACTAGAAATCACCTGACAAATATGCATATATGCAATATTTTTGGTCATATCCAAGGTAGTCATGTCCTCATCACAACTTAGCCCATAAACATCTCCAAAAGTGGCTAAGAAATTTAGTATCACGATCTGAAATAATAGTATTTGGCACACCATGCAAGCGAATAATTTCACGAAAGAACAAATCAGCAACATTAACAGCATCATCGCTTTTATGACATGGTATAAAGTGTGCCATTTTCGAGAATCTATCCACGACAACAAATATGCTATCCCTCCCCTTCTTTGTTCGAGGTAAACCTAAAACAAAGTCCATAGATATATCCTCCCAAGGAACACTAGGTACAGGCAAAGGCATATATAAACCATGAGGATTGAGTCGTGACTTAGCTTTTTGACATGTAGTGCATCGAGCAATAAAACGCTCAACATCCCGTCTCATCTTTGGCCAAAAGAAATGTGTAGCAAGTACGTCCTCCGTCTTCTTCACGCCAAAGTGTCCCATTAATCCTCCTCCATGCGCCTCCTGCAACAACAAAAGACGAACGGAGCTAGCTGGAATGCATAGCTTGTTAGCACGAAACACAAATCCATCGTTAACGACAAACTTGTTCCACATTCTTCCTTCTTTACAATTCTGCTTTACATCTTTAAAATCAGCATCATGCACATATTGATCTTTGATGGTCTCTAAACCAAATATTTTGAAGTCAAGTTGTGAAAGCATAGTATAGCGACGAGACAATGCATCAGCAATAACATTTTCTTTTCCCTTCTTGTGTTTAATGACATAAGGGAAAGTCTCAATGAATTCAACCCATTTAGCATGTCTACGATTCAGTTTAGCTTGACTTTTAATATGTTTCAAAGATTCATGATCAGAATGTATAACAAATTCTTTGGGCCATAAATAATGTTGCCATGTTTCTAAAGTCCGAACACGAGCATATAATTCTTTATCATAAGTAGAATAATTCAGACTAGGCCCACTCAATTTTTCAGAAAAGTATGCAACAGGTTTGCCATCTTGTAATAACACACCTCCTAATCCAATTCCACTAGCATCACATTCAAGCTCAAAAGTCTTATTAAAATCAGGAAGTTGGAGTAAAGGAGCATGTGTCAACTTATCTTTCAATACCGTGAAGGCTTCTTCCTGTGCGGTACCCCAAACAAAAGGCACATCCTTCTTTGTAAGCTCGTTGAGAGGTGCAGCAATGGTGCTGAAATCTCTCACAAAACGCCTATAGAATCCAGCGAGGCCAAGAAAACTCCTCACTTGTGTGACCGTTTTGGGCTGCGGCCAACTCTCAATAGCTTCAATCTTGGCTTTGTCAACTTCAATTCCCTGTGGAGTAACAACATAGCCAAGAAAAGATACTCGGTCGGTGCAAAAGGTGCACTTCCCAAGGTTACCAAACAAACGTGCATCACGTAGAGCAATAAAAACAGCACGTAAATGTTCCAAATGTTCTTCCAAAGATCTGCTATAAATCAGTATATCATCAAAATAGACTACCACAAATTCCAATGAAAGCACGTAAAACTTCGTTCATTAGTCTCATGAAAGTACTAGGCGCATTAGTTAACCCAAAAGGCATGACTAACCACTCATATAATCCAAACTTAGTTTTAAATGCTGTTTTCCATTCATCTCCCAATTTCATACGAATTTGATGGTATCCACTACGCAAATCAACTTTGGAGAATATTGTAGAGCCACTCAATTCATCAAGCATATCATCTAGCCTAGGAATAGGATGACGATAACGAATAGTAATATTATTAATGCCTCTACAATCAACACACATACGTGATGTACCATCCTTTTTCGGCACTAGAATAATAGGAACAGCACAAGGACTAAGGGATTCGCGTATATAACCTTTGTCGAGAAGCTCTTGTACTTGACGCATAATCTCCTTCGTCTCCTCTGGATTGGTACGGTATGGTGCACGGTTTGGCAGTGAAGCACCGGGAATTAAGTCAATCTGATGCTCAATCCCTCGAATAGGCGGTAATCCCGGTGGCACGTCTTGTGGAAAAACGTCAGCGAACTCCTGCAAAATGTTAGTGACAGCAGGAGGCAAAGAGGAAGGCACGTCCTCGAATGAAAATAATGCCTCTTTGCACACAAAAGCATAGCAAACAGATATGCTGAAATCTAGCTCATCAATATCAGATTTGGTGGCAAATAAACATGCACTTTTTAATTTAATGTCAGAAGCAACACTAGATGGTTTATTATTAGGCTTCATTTGTTGCTCAAATTCTTTTGCCACAATCTGATTTTCACTCTTATTCTTCTCCTGTTGTGCTTTATTAGCTCTATTAATATCATCTTTCAAAATGGAATCAGGAGTCATAGGAAGCAAAGTAATATTTTTATCCTTATGAACAAGAGTATAGTGATTGTTTCTACCATGGTGTACAGAATTTTTATCAAATTGCCATGGTCTACCAAGTAATAAGGAACATGCTTGCATAGGTACCACATCACAATCAACATAATCAGCATATGTAGAGATACTAAAATGCACACGAACAGTACGTGTTACCTTAACCTTGCCGCTGTTGTTGAACCATTGGATGTAGTAAGGATGTGGATGTGGTCTTGTGGTGAGAGAAAGCTTCTCCACCATCTCCATGCTAGCCAAATTGTTGCAGCTCCCTCCGTCTATTATGACGCGCACAGAATGTTCCTTCACAACTCCCTTGGTATGGAACAAATTGTGCCTCTGATTTTGCTCAGCTTGTGTGACCTGCACACTCAAAACACGTTGAGCAACTAAACATTCATACCTGTCAGCGTCTTCAGGAGCCATGTATTGCGTCTCATGATCAGAATCATCTCCACCATGTTCTTCACGTGTAATAAGAGCCAAAGTCTCCTCATCATAGTCACTAGCGGACTCATATCCACCATCCGCGGTAGCAATCATCACACGCGGAGATTTGCATTCTCTCGCATAATGACCTCCTCCCTTACAACGACGACAAATAATATCACTTGTGTGCCCTGTTGATGCCATGGAAGAAAAAGAACGCTGTGCAGGCCCCGCAGGTGCGCTCTTGGCAGATAATGGTGGTTGTGCCTGTTTTCTTGTATCACGGCTGGAGGTGGCACCGGACGGAGGTGCTGGTGCAGTTGAAGTAGAAGATGCACGTGGTGTCCATGATGAAGGTCGGCCTGCAGAAAAGTTAGTTCGCCCCAATGCTTGTCGATCCTGCACTTCACGTTCAGCTTTACAAGCAAGATGGAATAAACGAGTGATATTAGTATACTCCTTATAGTCTAGAATGGTCTGAATCTCTCTATTTAATCCACCCAGAAAACGTGCAAGCATAGCTTCATTCTCCTCAACAATACCACATCTAATCATGCCAGTTTGTAATTCCTGATAATATTCTTCTACAGAATTTTTCCCTTGTCTTAAACGCTGCAATTTTTGAAGCAATTCACGTTGATAATATGGTGGAACCCAACGCGTACGCATAGCAGTTTTCAAAGCAGCCCAAGTAGTTGGAATAGGATATAATCTACAATGTTCAGACCACCATACACATGCAAAACTAGTGAAAGCACAAACAGCAGCAGCAACTCGTCTCTCCTCAGGATATTGTAAACATGTAAATCGTTGTTCAGTTTCTAACTCCCAAGTAAGATATATATCAGGAACATATCTTGATGAGGACATCAATACAATTGTTACACCCATAGCCCCTGCTGCTATACATACTGGACCAATTACTAGAGCTCGTGCACGCCAACTAAATTACCAGGTACTTTCGTTTCTTGGTAATGATTCTAATGTTCATGAGAATATGATGCTGCCTAAATTGGATACATTTGTTTTGCTTACAAATGAAGGGCCTAGCTTGGAGAAGGATGAACATTGGAGCAAGAACAAGCATGGAGATGATGGCATGCGCAAGGGGAACAAGAACGGAGTTACAAGTGATGATTTCAGGACTTTGAAGCCACCATAATGGGTGCATGAAGCCTTGGACGAAATATACAAGATGCCACTTCATAAATTTCGTCCCGAGGCTATTTTAGGTGCTGCGTCACCTTATTATTGGGCCAGGCCCATGTAATTTCGAAATACATAAGTATAGGCTAGTTTTAGAGTCCGTATGTGTGGGGAAACAAGAGATAGGGTTGATTTCGGACCCCTCCACCAAGGGCCACGAAATTCCCCCCTCTTCCTCCATATATACAGCCCTTAGGGCATCGTTTAGACTTTGGGTTTTGTTTAGATTAAAAGTTCGCCATAGCTGCAACTTCGCGTACTTCGTTTGTGTTCAACGACCAGACAAAGGCGTCACAGAACCCCACCTTGATCAATAAAGCTTTCATCTTATATTCGCAATATCCAGATTGCAATCTTAGTTTCTTGCTTGTTCTTCGTTTGCTCGCAGGAAACAGACCCTCGTGGTCAGGTTGATCGTGCTCCGGCGTGGTCAATAACCTCTCGGAGTTGGTTTAGCGATTGCTAAGGCGCGACGTCCTCGCACGTTCGTAGTCGGATCGTCAAAGTCGACTTCCACCAAAGCGAAATCCACCATCTCATCGAAAGACGGGACACCTTTGCCTCTATCACTTGTGTGACCGTTTTGGGCTGCGGCCAACTCTCAATAGCTTCAATCTTGGCTTTATCAACTTCAATTCCCTGTGGAGTAACAACATAGCCAAGAAAAGATACTCGGTCGGTGCAAAAGGTGCACTTCCCAAGGTTACCAAACAAACGTGCATCACGTAGAGCAATAAAAACAGCACGTAAATGTTCCAAATGTTCTTCCAAAGATCTGCTATAAATCAATATGTCATCAAAGTAAACTACCACAAATCGTCCAATGAAAGCACGTAAAACTTCGTTCATTAATCTCATGAAAGTACTAGGTGCATTAGTTAACCCAAAAGGCATGACTAACCACTCATATAATCCAAACTTAGTTTTAAATGTTGTTTTCCATTCATCTCCCAATTTCATACGAATTTGATGGTAGCCACTACGCAAATCAACTTTGGAGAATATTGTAGAGCCACTCAATTCATCCAGCATATCATCTAGCCTAGGAATAGGATGACGATAATGAATAGTAATATTATTAATGCCTCTACAATCAACACACATACGTGATGTACCATCCTTTTTCGGCACTAGAATAATAGGAACAGCACAAGGACTAAGGGATTCGCGTATATAACCTTTGTCGAGAAGCTCTTGTACTTGACGCATAATCTCCTTCGTCTCCTCTGGATTGGTACGGTATGGTGCACGGTTTGGCAGTGTAGCACCGGGAATTAAGTCAATCTGATGCTCAATCCCTCGAATAGGCGGTAATCCCGGTGGCACGTCTTGTGGAAAAACGTCAGTGAACTCCTGCAAAATGTTAGTGACAGCAGGAGGCAAAGAGGAAGGCACGTCCTCGAATGAAAATAATGCCTCTTTGCACACAAAAGCATAGCAAACAGATTTGCCGAAATCTAGCTCATCAATATCAGATTTGGTGGCAAATAAACATGCACTTTTCAATTTAATTTCAGAAGCAACACTAGATGGTTTATTATTAGGCTTCATTTGTTGCTCAAATTCTTTTGCCACAATCTGATTTTCACTCTTATTCTTCTCCTGTTGTGCTTTATTAGCTCTATTAATATCATCTTTCAAAATGGAATCAGGAGTCATAGGAAGCAAAGTAATATTTTTATCCTTATGAACAAGAATATAGTGATTGTTTCTACCATGGTGTACAGAATTTTTATCAAATTGCCATGGTCTACCAAGTAATAAGGAACATGCTTGCATAGGTACCACATCACAATCAACATAATCAGCATATGTAGAGATACTAAAATGCACACGAACAGTACGTGTTACCTTAACCTTGCCGCTGTTGTTGAACCATTGGATGTAGTAAGGATGTGGATGTGGTCTTGTGGTGAGAGAAAGCTTCTCCACCATATCCATGCTAGCCAAGTTGTTGCAGCTCCCTCCATCTATGATGACGCGCACAGAACGTTCCTTCACAACTCCCTTGGTATGGAACAAATTGTGCCTCTGATTTTGCTCAGCTTGAGTGACCTGCACACTCAAAACACGTTGAGCAACTAAACATTCATACCTGTCAGCGTCTTCAGGAGCCATGTATTGCGTCTCATGATCAGAATCATCTCCACCATGTTCTTCACGTGTAATAAGAGCCAAAGTCTCCTCATCATAGTCACTAGCGGACTCATATCCACCATCCGCGGTAGCAATCATCACACGCGGAGATTTGCATTCTCTCGCATAATGACCTCCTCCCTTACAACGACGACAAATAATATCACTTGTGTGCCCTGTTGATGCCATGGAAGAAGAAGAACGCTGTGCAGGCCCCGCAGGTGCGCTCTTGGCAGATAATGGTGGTTGTGCCTGTTTTCTTTTATCACGGCTGGAGGTGGCACCGGATGGAGGTGCTGGTGCAGTTGAAGTAGAAGATGCACGTGGCGTCCATGATGAAGGTCGGCCTGCAGAAAAGTTAGTTCGCCCCAATGCTTGTCGATCCTGCACTTCACGTTCAGCTTTACAAGCAAGATGGAATAAACGAGTGATATTAGTATACTCCTTATAGTCTAGAATGGTCTGAATCTCTCTATTTAATCCACCCAGAAAACGTGCAAGCATAGCTTCATTCTCCTCAACAATACCACATCTAATCATGCCAGTTTGTAATTCCTGATAATATTCTTCTACAGAATTTTTTCCTTGTCTTAAACGCTGCAATTTTTGAAGCAATTCGCGTTGATAATATGGTGGAACCCAACACGTACGCATAGCAGTTTTCAAAGCAGCCCAAGTAGTTGGAATAGGATATAATCTACAATGTTCAGACCACCATACACATGCAAAACTAGTGAAAGCACAAACAGCAGCAGCAACTCGTCTCTCCTTAGGATATTGTAAACATGTAAATCGTTGTTCAGTTTCTAACTCCCAAGTAAGATATATATCAGGAACATATCTACCCTCAAATGGTGGAATATTCAATTTCAGTTTAGGAATATGGACATCATCTCGTACCTGAGGTGGTGGTGCAGGCCTACCATTACGAATATATACCTGAGGTCGACCTGCTGGTGGTGGTACAGGTGGCTGCACGTAGTGTTGATTTTGATCAACCTCATCCTCATAATCTCCCACATAATCATCCTCCTCCACATCAGCAGCAGGAGCCACAGAAGTATCAACAGCAGCACCAACAGTTTGGCCAAACGCAAGAGGAACACGGCTTGCTCGGCGGAGGTCTGCTTCGCGACGTGGAGGTAGTCGTTGTTGTTGTTGTTGGAGAGGTGCGTTAGGTGCAGCGGGTGGTGGTGGTGGAAGACGCGCGAGCAATTCATTAAACTTGTTATCGAGCTTTGTTTCGAACGTCTTCTCAAGGCCAGTGATCTTCTCCATGGCCTCTTCAAAATTGTTCAGCACATCTTGCACCTGTTCAGTCATCATTTGCTGAAACTTATCATGAAGCTCCTTGTTTGATAAATTCTCCCAGTCAATCTCGTCGGCTTGTGATCCTGGCATGGTTAGCAGCAATAGAAACACACAAGAATATGATCCTACAGACTACGAACAAGTGGTGGTGGTGGGTGTCACAAATCCCTCAAGCAAATCTCAAATTCTTACCAGTTCTTACCCAGCAGCAGGCGGTGATCGGCAACCGTTGTAGTCAAAAACTCTCAAAGCTTGGATAGAGCGATTACCAGGGAGAGTCAAACGCACGACGTAGATGTATGTGGAGCTGGGAAGGCTTATAATATGGTAGCAAAAAGGGTCAGCAATAATCAATTCAGAGATGCAAAGGTGAATAAACGCTCAACGACGGTACTGTGCTGGTCCTAGGCTAGACTGTGCTAGAGACGCGAGCCTAGAACACTAACAAAATCACGGCGCGGCACATAAACAAGGGAAAAGCACACTCTGGAATTTTTTTTTTCGCTCTTTTTTTTTGCGCTCTCTTTTTTTTTGCGCTGCTTTTTTTTTGTGCTCTTTTTTTTTGCGCTGCTTTTTTTTTTGCGAAAAATCACTATAATGGCGAGTGTCTCAAAACTCTTCTTAGTTCAAACTGACAGGATGGGCACGAAATTTTTTTGACTAATTTTTTTTTTGACTGCCCGGACCCAAAAACTGGAAACGGGTCAAAAAAAACTTCCTATAATGGCACCTGTCTCAAAACACTCAGAAACACCTAAAAATAGGATAGCCAGAAATTTTTTCGAAAAATGCGTTTTCGAAAATTTTTGGGCCTAAACGGAGCGTGGCTACCCGACTCTTTTTTTTTTCCGAGACCTACTCCGGCAAGGAAACACGAATCGGAATCTAGATGGATCTCGAAAACAAACCTAATATGATAAGAACTCGGATTGGTGGTGGATATATGGTGGTAGATGGCAGCGGTGGTGGTATATGACAGCTGTGGTGGTATATGGATACGGATTCGAAGCGGTGGCGGATAAACGGTGGTGGTAGATGGCAGGGGCGATGATGATGGTGCGGCGGCGGCGTGACAACTTATGACCAGAACTCGAAACTCTAAAAGACTAGACTCTAAAACCAGCAACTAGACCGACGATGCAACCGCAAATTCAACAAAGCAAAACCCTAAAAAGATTATGCAAAGGCTCAGATTGGTTCGGATATGATAAACTAACCCTAATTTTTTTTGTGTGGCTTTTTCGTGGACTGTAGGTATGAAGAACAGACTCGATCTAAACGACGAAAAACTGTAAAATCTCACCGAGCAACCTGGAAATCTGATACCACTTGATAGAGGCAGAGGTGTCCCGTCTTTCGATGAGATGATGGATTTCGCTTTGGTGGAAGTCGACTTTGACGATCCGACTACGAACGTGCGAGGACGTCGCGCCTTAGCAATCGCTAAACCAACTCCGAGAGGTTATTGACCACGCCGGAGCACGATCAACCTGACCACGAGGGTCTGTTTCCTGCGAGCAAACGAAGAACAAGCAAGAAACTGAGATTGCAATCTGGATATTACGAATATAAGATGAAAGCTTTATTGATCAAGGTGGGGTTCTGTGACGCCTTTGTCTTTGTCGTTGAACACAAACGAAGTACGCGAAGTTGCAGCTATGGCGAACTTTTAATCTAAACAAAACCCAAAGTCTAAACGATGCCCTAAGGGCTGTATATATGGAGGAAGAGGGGGGAATTTCGTGGCCCTTGGTGGAGGGGTCCGAAATCAACCCTATCTCTTGTTTCCCCACACATACGGACTCTAAAAATAGCCTATACTTATGTATTTCGAAGTTACATGGGCCTGGCCCAATAATAAGGTGACGCAGCACCTAAAATAGCCTCGGGACGAAATTTATGAAGTGGCATCTTGTATATTTCGTCCAAGGCTTCATGCACCCATTATGGTGGCTTCAAAGTCCTGAAATCATCACTTGTAACTCCGTTCTTGTTCCCCTTGCGCATGCCATCATCTCCATGCTTGTTCTTGCTCCAATGTTCATCCTTCTCCAAGCTAGGCCCTTCATTTGTAAGCAAAACAAATGTATCCAATTTAGGCAGCATCATATTCTCATGAACATTAGAATCATTACCAAGAAACGAAAGTACCTGGTAATTTAGTTGGCGTGCACGGGCTCTAGTAATTGGTCCAGTATGTATAGCAGCAGGGGCTGTGGGTGTAACAATTGTATTGATGTCCTCATCAAAGCGTCATGCCAAATGGAGTGAATTTATTGAATCTTTCCCCTATGTGATCAACTACATTAAGGGTAAGGAAAATGTAGTTGCGGATGCACTTTCACGCATATGCACGCTTGTCACTAAACTTGAGTTGAATGTTATTGGTTTTGAGCACATAAAAGACTTGTATGCTAATGATCCATCTTTTGCTACTCCCTATGCTAAATGTTTGACGCATACATCTTGGGAACAATATTACATCAAGGATGGTTATCTTATGAAAGCTAACAAACTATGCATTCCCGAGTCTTCTCTTCATTTGCTCCTTTTGCAAGAGGCTCGTGGAGGCGGACTCATGGGACACTTTGGACGCGACAAAACATTCGCCACGATCTCCAAGAACTACTTTTGGCCCAAGATGTTCCGTGACATCTCACGCTTCACCACCCGATGCTCAACATGTCAAAAAGCTAAGTCTAAAGCTCAATCTCATGGTCTTTACATGCCTCTTCCTATTCCTTATCAACCTTGGGAAGACATTAGCATGGATTTTGTGCTTGGTTTGCCTAGAACTCAAAATGGAAATGATTCCGTGTTTGTTGTTGTGGACCGATTTTCTAAGATGGCACATTTCATTCCTTGCAACAAGATAGACGATGCTTCACACATTGCAAATCTCTTTTGTAGGGAAATCTTGCGACTCCATGGAGTACCAAAGACAATCGTCTCTGATCATGACGTCAAGTTCTTGAGTTACTTTTGGAAGACCCTATGCGCCAAGCTCGGAATCAAGATCTTGTTCTCATCCGCATACCATCCTCAAACCGACGGCCAAACGGAGGTGACGAACCGGAATCTCTCCACTCTACTTCGCGTGTTGATCAAGAAGAACATCAAGGAGTGGGAAGCATGTCTACTCATCGCCGAGTACGCCTACAACCGTGCAAGACATTCCACTACCGGCAAGTCCCCTTTCGAGGTCATCTACGGCTTCAACCCGTTCTCACCATTGGACATTCTACCTCTTCCTCTACAAGAGCGCACCAACATGGATGCGAGTGCACGGGCAAGCTACATCAAGAAGATGCATGAGGATACAAGGCACACCATTGAGCGCCAAGTACAATGACTAGTGACCAAGCTCAACGTCAACAAGCAACCCATGATCTTCAACATTGGCGATCTCATGTGGCTACACCTTCGCAAGGACCGCTTCCCCAACGAATGCAAGTCCAAGCTTCTCCCTCGAGCCGACGGACCCTTCAAGGTGCTAGCACGCAACAACAATGCTTACAAGATCGACCTCCAAAACGACAAGTACAACGTGAGTGACATCTTCAACGTCTCCGATCTCTCCCCGTACCATGGCGATGAGGATTTCGATCCGAGGTCGGATCTTTCCCGGGGGGGGGGGGGAGATGATGCGGAGCATCCTTCGGTCATCCCCATGGACCTTCCATCGACTATCCAAGCTCCAAGTGCACCCATGACAAGAGCAAGAGCTCGTGCTATTCAATCCAAGGTGACATCACTCCTACTGTAGTTCCCCTTTTCTTCCAGTGAGACATGGCTACTGCCTAAGTCCGAGACGCTATGCGTGATCAGGTACAACGCTCAAGCCATGTGATGAGGACATCAATACAATTGTTACACCCACAGCCCCTGCTGCTATACATACTGGACCAATTACTAGAGCTCGTGCACGCCAACTAAATTACCAGGTACTTTCGTTTCTTGGTAATGATTCTAATGTTCATGAGAATATGATGCTGCCTAAATTGGATACATTTGTTTTGCTTACAAATGAAGGGCCTAGCTTGGAGAAGGATGAACATTGGAGCAAGAACAAGCATGGAGATGATGGCATGCGCAAGGGGAACAATAACGGAGTTACAAGTGATGATTTCAGGACTTTGAAGCCACCATAATGGGTGCATGAAGCCTTGGACGAAATATACAAGATGCCACTTCATAAATTTCGTCCCGAGGCTATTTTAGGTGCTGCGTCACCTTATTATTGGGCCAGGCCCATGTAATTTCGAAATACATAAGTATAGGCTATTTTTAGAGTCCGTATGTGTGGGGAAACAAGAGATAGGGTTGATTTCGGACCCCTCCACCAAGGGCCACGAAATTCCCCCCCCTCTTCCTCCATATATACAGCCCTTAGGGCATCGTTTAGACTTTGGGTTTTGTTTAGATTAAAAGTTCGCCATAGCTGCAACTTCGCGTACTTTGTTTGTGTTCAACGACCAGACAAAGGCGTCACAGAACCCCACCTTGATCAATAAAGCTTTCATCTTATATTCGCAGTATCCAGATTGCAATCTTAGTTTCTTGCTTGTTCTTCGTTTGCTCGCAGGAAACAGACCCTCGTGGTCAGGTTGATCGTGCTCCGGCGTGGTCAATAACCTCTCGGAGTTGGTTTAGCGATTGCTAAGGCGCGACGTCCTCGCACGTTCGTAGTCGGATCGTCAAAGTCGACTTCCACCAAAGCGAAATCCACCATCTCATCGAAAGACGGGACACCTTTGCCTCTATCATTGCTGCACCTCTCAATGAGCTTACAAAGAAAGATGTGCCTTTTCTTTGGGGTACCGCACAGGAAGAAGCCTTCACGGTATTGAAAGATAAGTTGACACATGCTCCTTTACTCCAACTTCCTGATTTTAATAAGACTTTTGAGCTTGAATGTGATGCTAGTGGAATTGGATTAGGAGGTGTGTTATTACAAGATGGCAAACCTGTTGCATACTTTTCTGAAAAATTGAGTGGGCCTAGTCTGAATTATTCTACTTATGATAAAGAATTATATGCTCTTGTTCGGACTTTAGAAACATGGCAACATTATTTATGGCCCAAAGAATTTGTTATACATTCTGATCATGAATCTTTGAAACATATTAAAAGTCAAGCTAAACTGAATCGTAGACATGCTAAATGGGTTGAATTCATTGAGACTTTCCCTTATGTCATTAAACACATGAAGGGAAAAGAAAATGTTATTGCTGATGCATTGTCTCGTCGCTATACTATGCTTTCACAACTTGACTTCAAAATATTTGGTTTGGAGACCATCAAAGATCAATATGTGCATGATGCTGATTTTAAAGATGTAATGCAGAATTGTAAAGAAGGAAGAATGTGGAACAAGTTTGTTGTTAATGATGGATTTGTGTTTCGTGCTAACAAGCTATGCATTCCAGCTAGCTCCGTTCGTCTTTTGTTGTTGCAGGAGGCGCATGGAGGAGGATTAATGGGACACTTTGGCGTGAAGAAGACGGAGGACGTACTTGCTACACATTTCTTTTGGCCAAAGATGAGACGGGATGTTGAGCGTTTTATTGCTCGCTGCACTACATGTCAAAAAGCTAAGTCACGACTCAATCCTCATGGTTTATATATGCCTTTGCCTGTACCTAGTGTTCCTTGGGAGGATATATCTATGGACTTTGTTTTAGGTTTACCTCGAACAAAGAAGGGGAGGGATAGCATATTTGTTGTCGTGGATAGATTCTCGAAAATGGCACACTTTATACCATGTCATAAAAGCGAAGATGCTGTTAATGTTGCTGATTTGTTCTTTCGTGAAATTATTCGCTTGCATGGTGTGCCAAATACTATTGTTTCAGATCGTGATACTAAATTTCTTAGCCACTTTTGGAGATGTTTATGGGCTAAGTTGGGGACTAAATTGCTTTTTAGTACTACTTGTCACCCCCAAACTGATGGACAAACTGAAGTAGTCAATAGAACGTTGTCTACTATGCTTAGGGCTGTTTTGAAGAATAATAAGAAAATGTGGGAGGAATGCTTGCCTCATATTGAATTTGCTTATAATCGTTCATTGCATTCTACTACTAAGATGTGCCCTTTTGAAGTTGTGTATGGTTTCCTACCTCGTGCACCTATTGATTTGTTGCCTTTTCCATCTTCGGAGAAGGTTAATTTTGATGCTAAACAACGTGCTGAATTGATTTTAAAAATGCATGAGTTAACTAAGGAAAACATTGAGCGCATGAATGCTAAATATAAACTTGCTGGAGATAAGGGTAGAAAACATGTTGTGTTTGCACCTGGAGATCTTGTTTGGTTACATTTGCGTAAGGATAGATTTCCTGATTTGCGCAAATCAAAGTTAATGCCACGTGCTGATGGTCCCTTTAAGGTGTTAGAGAAAATAAATGATAATGCATATAAACTTGAGCTGCCTGCAGGTTTTGGGGTTAGTCCCACTTTTAACATTGCAGATTTGAAGCCTTATTTGGGTGAGGAAGATGAACTTCCGTCGAGGACGACTTCATTTCAAGAAGGGGAGGATGATGAGGACATCAATACAATTGTTACACCCACATCCCCTGCTACTATAGATACTGGACCAGTTACTAGAGCTCGTGCACGCCAACTAAATTACCAGGTACTTTCGTTTCTTGGTAATGATTCTAATGTTCATGAGAATATGATGCTGCCTAAATTGGATACATTTGTTTTGCTTACAAATGAAGGGCCTAGCTTGGAGAAGGATGAACATTGGAACAAGAACAGAGTTACAAGTGATGATTTCAGGACTTTGAAGCCACCATAATGGGTGTATGAAGCCTTGGACGAAATATACAAGATGCCACTTCATAAATTTCGTCCCGAGGCTATTTTAGGTGCTGCGTCACCTTATTATTGGGCCAGGCCCATGTAATTTCGAAATACATAAGTATAGGCTATTTTTAGAGTCCGTATGTGTGGGGAAACAAGAGATAGGGTTGATTTCGGACCCCTCCACCAAGGGCCACGAAATTCCCCCCTCTTCCTCCATATATACAGCCCTTAGGGCATCGTTTAGACTTTGGGTTTTGTTTAGATTAAAAGTTCGCCATAGCTGCAACTTCGCGTACTTCGTTTGTGTTCAACGACCAGACAAAGGCGTCACAGAACCCCACCTTGATCAATAAAGCTTTCATCTTATATTCGCAATATCCAGATTGCAATCTTAGTTTCTTGCTTGTTCTTTGTTTGCTCGCAGGAAACAGACCTTCGTGGTCAGGTTGATCGTGCTCCGGCGTGGTCAATAACCTCTCGGAGTTGGTTTAGCGATTGCTAAGGCGCGACGTCCTCGCACGTTCGTAGTCGGATCGTCAAAGTCGACTTCCACCAAAGCGAAATCCACCATCTCATCGAAAGACGGGACACCTTTGCCTCTATCACCATGGAGCCAGGAGTTGCAGAAGAAACGACACGCATCAACTCTCTGGACAGCCCGCAACCTGCGGCCATAGCCCGGAACTTCCGGCCCCCGGAACATCCGGCCTACCCGGAGCTTCCGGCCTCCGACGACATCAACCAGCCCGGGCGTGCCAACTCTCTGGTTAGCCCGGAACCTGCCCGGAACCCGTCTCGGACCTTCCGGCCCCTGAAACCTCCGGCCCGCCCAGACCTTCCGGCCCCCAGACGCTAGCCCAGCTCCACCCACGTCAACTCTCTGGTTAGGCCGGACCCTGCCCGGACCCTCCGTCGCCCGGAACTTTCGACCCTGCCTGCGCGCAGCCACTTGGGCCGAGGGCCGTGTACCTTTCCGCCCCATAAACCATATATACTCTTCTCCTACCTACGTTTTAGGGTTAGCATTTTTTTAGCTGATATTTTGTGTGAGAGCCTTGCTCATCCACTTGGTTACTTCTCCTCGGAGCTCACGACCTCTTCGGAGAAGATCCCCCAAGCGGATTCAAGACCCCTTCAAGGGAAGACAATCAAGACCTCCACACGGAGAAGAATGGTTACCTTTGTATCCTCCCCTTGTTGATTTTGGATCATGTGTTACCTTGTGCTTTCGGTGATCTAGCCCTTGTGTGATCGATTACTTGTCGGTTTAGTGATTCTCCTGTTTCTCCCTATGTTCTCCCTTGTGTTTTCCACGCGTTCTTCGTGTTTCCCCCGTAGGATCCACTCCAAACATGAAAGATCAGCCCCTAGGGTTCCGCCCTACATCAACGCTCATGCTCACGAGCTTGATCGAGGGTGTCTCGTGAAGATTAAGAAAGCCGAAGCACTGGGGCAATGGGGTTTCACTGAGGCATGCTTGTGTGCGGGTAGACCCGAGCGCACATACCTGCCTAGCCCCCCGTGCGGGGCGTGCAAGGAAGAGCTACAAGCAAATGTCGCCCTTTCCTGGCCCAGGCTAAGAACGAGTGCAGAAATTGTTCTATCTATTAAGCTTATTTTCTAAAAGAGAGATGGGTAAGAAACATGTAAAAAATAGGATCAGCATGCTATAAAATTTCATGATGCGAGGATACGCACACGCATCTTAGAATGGAGTTGACATATTTTTGCCGACTGGAGTGGACTAGTTCTTTGGCCACTGGAATATGCTTATTATTAGTGGGAGTTGGGTTTCTCTGTGCTGGAGCAGTATCTATGAAAACTGGAGTTGGTTTACTATCTCCTGGCATTTGGATCTTTTACAAAGACCTTGTTTTTAACCCTTCAGATTCTAACATAGTCGTCTTCCCCTTGCATGCCTTGTATAGAAGAATGGTGCTTCAATTATAAAACATGCTACAACAGAGAGATGGAATAGGTACTGAAGAATAGAAAGGCATCACATATTGACATGTATTCCCTCCACCCAGAAAAAAAATGGATGGGTCTAGGCGTATTTCAGTTCTAGATACATCCATTTTTTACATGTCGGCAACATGTAATCCGGACGGAGCGAGTATGATGTAAGAGATAGGGATACAACATGACAACAGAGTAAAAAAACACTAGTTGAATGTAAAACTGTATGCTAGCGGAATACATACAGAAAAACACTAAGGCAACATACGTGTGTAAGATTGGGAAACTAAGATGGCCTTGCGACGGACCACTAGAACAACACTTCAATGTAAAAAAACATGGTATGGTAGACAAATGAAGTACATACTGATGAATAACAATGCATAAGATATTCAGAAGCATGATGTGTAAACTAAGCAGATGGCATTGCGATAGACTAGAATGACACTACTTGAATTTGAAAACATGTTATCATGAATGGAATAGGTACTGAAAAATTGGAAGCCATGACATATTTACATGCATGATCAGCAGGCTAAGCACATGGCATTGCAATAGAGTAGATACACTCCAGGATATTATATGCATGATGTACCCATATCACGGGCCAAGTTAGAGCATGGACCTTGTGGGGTGAAGAGGATTCATCATCTTTCTGCAAGTCTTCTAAAGAACTTGAAAGTGCGTTATATCGACTAGAGGGGGGTGAATAGGCAATTTTTATGAATTCTTCACTGAGGAATTTGCTGGTGAGGAAATTCCTAAATGAAGAACTACTAGCAGCGGAATAAGTACTCAGAAGTAAACATAACAGAATACAAGCATAGCCATCATGACGAGATGAAGACAAGCACATAGTACAAAAAGCGTAAACACAGGATAACACAAGAAAGAAGACAGATAGATTGAAGAAATTGAACTGAGGAAATTGAGAAAGTCTTCAGTCAAAGTCTTCAAACAAATATGAACAGGCACACAACAACAGACATGAGGAAATGAAAGAGTTGAGGAAATAGAACCAGTAAGCTTGGTGAAGACAATGATTTGGTAGACAAATTCCAACTGCTGTCGCAGTTGTACATCTGGTTGGAGAGGCTGAGTATTTAAACTCGAGGACACCCAATCCCGGACACACAGTCCTCACCGTATTCTCCTTGAGCTAAGGTCACACAGACCTTGCCCTATCACTCGTGGTAAGTCTTCAGGTGACTTCCGAACCTTCACAAACTCGGTCACTCGGCGATCCACAATTCCTCTTGGATGCTCTAGACCTTGACGCCTAACCGTCTAGAAGAAGCACAGTCTTCAAAGGAAACAAGCGTCAGATCCATGCAGGATCAATCTCTTCAGTGATGCTCAATCACTTTGGGTTTGTAGGTGTTGGGTTTTTGGGTTTTCCTCACTTGATGATTTTCGCTCAAAGTCCTCGGAGGATGGGATGCTCTCAATTGACAAGTGTCAGTTTCTCTCGGAGCAGCCAACCAACTAGTGGTTGAAGGGGGCGGCTATTTATAGCCTAGGCAGCAGCCCGACATGATAAGACATAACTGCCCTTGTCTGATATAACCGTTAGGTGGGTAGATATTTTGGAACTGCTGGTGCATAGCACAGCAACGGTCGGAATTTTGACTATCAAAATCCTTAGGGCTATCATGTTCCTCACTGTGTAGGCAATTCACACTGGTGAATTCCTAACTCCTCAGTCAAAACAAATTCCTCAGAGACCAGAAGAACTTCGTCTCTGTCACTGAAGAATATGACTGAGATTTCCAATGGCTTCACAAGAAGGGATTGGTAGGTGTAGGATTTTGAGTTGAGCATCACATGGAAATTTTTCCTTAGTATTTCCTCGACACCCTTTAACAGTACGGTGTTTCCTATGACTCAAGAAAGAGAAAATGAAACTACGAAAACAAAAGTCTTCACGCTTCATGTTCTTCGAATGATTGCCAAGTCTGCAAGGTCACACCAATTTCTTCACTTTCAAAGTCTTCAGAAAGTCTTCAGAAATCCAAAGTCTTCAGTTGAAGAACTTCATTTTAAGGGGTCGAATTCTCTGTAAATATCAAACTCCTCATAGACTTATAGACCTGTGTACACTCACAAGCGCATTAGTCCCCTAACCTATAAGTCTTCAATACACCAAAATCACTAAGGGGCACTAGATGCACTTACAATCTCCCCCTTTTTGGTGATTGATGACAATATAGGTTAAGTTTTCAACGGGGATAAACATGTGAAGTGTAAATACTGATATTGAGGAATTTGATTGCAAGGTATAGAAGAACTCCCCCTGAAGATGTGCATAGTGAGGAATTTGCTTTTGAAGCAATGCACACTTGAAGAGTGTAATCATGGAGATCTCCCCCTATATCTTGTAATTCATACACGCATTTGAAATATAATATGAAGAATTTGAAATGCATGGTGAAATATGGTGACTAATGTAATTCAGCAAGCGTGCATTTACATTAATGAGGAATAAGCATGCAGAAGAACACAGCAAAAGTATCAGGTCACCATAGAGTTAAGATTACAACTCAATCCAGCAAAGTCATCAGAAGAACAAGAGTTGTAACTTAGCAAAAAAATGCCCATATAAGATAGACCCGCTTGAAGACTAACTCAAATTTCTCCCCCTTTGTCATCAAATGACCAAAAGGGTTGAAACTTAGGACTAACACCCCAGAAGAATATCATGATGATGGAGGAGCGCCAGCATTGTCAGGGTCTTGAGTCGTTGTAGGGCCTGCTACAGTGTCGTCCAAGTCTTCATGCTCGTCCGTGGCGCGTGATGAAGAATATGAGCTGGCCACAACGGAAGGAACCTTGACCTTCTTGAATCTCTTCGGTGGAGGAGCAGACCAGTCAAAGTCTTCCTTGAAGCCCATTTGCTTCAGATCTTCTTCACCATATAGATGTGACAGAATAGCCCAGGTGCAATCAAACACTTCATGGAGGTAGTAGTGGTTTTTCTTCACTGCATTATGTGGAAGTCATGTTGTGAAGAATAGAACCAAACTGACGCTTAACCCACTTGTGGTTTCGATCCACCTTTTGGTGAAGACTTATCAGTAGTTCACGATCAGTCAGCACACGAGGAGCATTAGCTTGAGGACTTGTCTTGGTAGCATTGGCTGCAGTATCATGAGTGGTAGAGTCATCATTGGTGGAGTAAGATGCAGCTTTGCGGAACTGACCATCCGATGGACGAATGCCTTCATCGATCATGGCTGGTTACTTGCCCTTCTCATCAGATGAGGAAATTGTCCGCTTGAGGACTTCAATAGGGGGCAAGTAGCTGAGGTGATTCTGAAAATCAGCCTTGTAGTTGAGTGAAGACCTTGTTCTGAGGAATCTCATGATCCACGGCGCGTAAGGCTTTAGCTCAAATGGAGAAAGTGCAACATTCGCCAGAGTCCTCATGAAGAAATCATGATAATTTATGGGAATGCCATGCATGATTTTGAAAAGCATATTCTTCATCATTCCGATAATTTCTTCATCGGATGAATCATGGCCTTTGATAGGACTCATGGTCTTTGTCAGAATGCGGTAGATTGTTCTTGGCACATAGAGCAATTCCTTCACGAGGAATTTGGTCCTTGGAGCTTGTCCTGGCTTCAGCGGCTTCATGAGCACTTGCATATAGTGATCAATGAGTTCAGGCTCATCATACAGGCAACGAGCATCGTCAGGTGGAGGACAGATTGGTAAAGCATGAAGCAATTCAGAGGCTGGTGCCTTGTAATGAGTGTTTTCAGTCATCCAATCCAACACCCACAAGTTGATGTCAGCAGCATCGCCTGTGATATGCAAAGTTGCGTAGAACTGAAGAATAAGCTCTTCATTCCAATCAACTATGCTAGAGCAGAATTTGAGCAAGCCAGCGTCATGAATCATGCTGAGGACTTGAGAGAAGCAAGGCATGGATTCCATGTCCACATGAGGAATATGCTCATGATCGAAGACTTTGTCCTTGTTGAGGAGCACTGAGGAATAGAAGTTGGCCTGGCTGGCAGTCCAGAAACGCTTCCTTCTAAGACGAGCATTTTCATAGGGGTTGAATTCCGTGAAGAATACGTGCTCGCCAAAGAAATCATTAGCCTTGAATTTTTGCTTCTTGGAGAAAGGATCCTTTGGCTTGGGCTGAGTGAGGAGTGTCAGTCAATTGCAGCACTACTTCAGGAATCGCAATCTCAGGTTCCTCGGGCTGAGGAATTTCAGGCTCTTCTGCAGCTTCAGCCTGGGTCGTCAATTTTTCATTGACAATTTCTTCAGCACTAGTGGCTGGAATTTCTTCATGAACACTTGGGGTTGCATGAGGTTCTTCAGATCCCATTTGCACTTTAGTGGCGGCAGGGGACTGAGGAATTGCTTGGAGAGGAGTGAACATTGGAGTGTTGGGATGTTGACTGTCCCAAAATTCATCATTGAGCATAGGAGTGGTACAGCCAATGTCCACATCCTCCTCTTCAATTTCTTCAACACCTGCCTCTTCAACAGTAAACCGGGGCAAAGGTGAGGAAATGACTGGGGTTGAAGGGATCTTATCCACTTCAATTTCTTCGTCCAACTGCTCTAACGTAGCAGCAGAAGGAGATTCTTCATCAGATTCATCAGGAATCACATAATCTTCACCAAATGGAACAAGGTCCTTTGATGGCAGTCATGAGACTGGAACGACATCAATTGGATTGTCAATTGAACTGCTCAGAGTCTTCATCTTCTTTGGAGCTGAAGAATTTGAAGAAGTTGATGCCTTCCTTTTCTTCACAGCTCCACGTTCTGCAGCCTTGGTCTTCTTCGCATCTGATGCTGATGGAAGGATTGGAGTTGATGTAGGCGCAGGAGGTGCAGAGTACTTTTGTTCATTTTCTTCAGACACAACTGATGCAGTTGGCCTAATTTGTTCACTTTCCTCAGGCGCATCACTAGTGGATGGCCTGGCAATATCTCCAGCGGCTGGAATGGAGTCATCAGCCCTGGCACTCTCATTTTCTTCAGCAGCCTGATTGTCATCAGTGGTGCTGGCATTTTCTTCAGTAGGCTGAGCAGAAGCCTCAGCCTGAGTAACTTCAACGTGCACAGGTGGAGCAGCACTTGAAGTGAATTTCTTTGTCAGATTGATGAAACGCACCTTGGCGCCCTTCCAATCAGCATGGTAGCGATCAAATTCATCACTCAGCTGTTTGATTTCAACTTGCAAGGCAAGGAGCTGATCAGGAGTGAGAGTGAGGACATTGTCCTTCAGGTAGTGTTCTTTCTTGTACTGCGCTTTCTTCAAACTTCTGCCTTGTTCAAATTTCCATTTTTCTTCCTCAATGAAGGCAGTAAGAACATGACTTTGACCAGGAGTGAGGTTCATCTCCGGCAAAGGCGTGTTAGGATCCTTGTGCCATAGGTCAATATAGTCGAGGATCAACTTTGGATCCAGCATCAGCGACACATTGCTGCCTTTGGCTCTAGCGGCCCTGGCTTGCCTGTTTCTGATGATTTCGGCAAGTTCTTCATCATTGGCCTCATCATCATGAGAGGGTACATGGAAGGCGACCTGCTTCTTGTGAGGACTTGGTCGAGTGCCTCATCCAGCAGTGGCCTTTTTCTTCAGCAGAGAGGTACCAGCTGAGGAAGTACGAGCAGCTGAGGAGCTTGCAGATGCTCCTGAGGGAATAGAGAAGCCTTGAGTCCTTTGGCATGTGGCGAGATGCACAGGTGCCGAGGATTTAGTCGGAGCAGCTGAAGATTTTGACGGAGGAGCTGAGGACTTTGAAGGAGCAGTCTGAGGAATTTTACGGGAGGGCCTTGAGGAATCTGGCCTTGATGGCATTGCAGAGGAGCTTGGTCGTGAGGGCATTTAAGGTGAAGCACTGGATTTATGTGCAGGCTTCTTGTGCATGCCTTCTTTGGCCGACTAGCAGAGGCCTTAGCAGAGGCAGTAGCAGCAGCAGCAGCAGCAGAGTCTGTGTTGAAATTCTTCACTGCTTCCTTTGCTTGCTTAGCCAGTTTGGCTTGGCGCTTAGCCCATTCATCAGGATAATCCTCACCGCGCTTGAGGCTGGTTGGATCTGCCAACTGTCCTGGTGCCAATGGAGGTCTTGGGCATGGAGGGTTGAGTGCGAATTTCTTCATGTACTTGGAAGTGACATATATGTACTCCCTCCATTCTCGTTCCCATCTCCTCTCTATCCTTTGTATGCGCACCTTGTGCTGATTCTTGTCCTCTTTGCCGAATTTGGCTTCATCAGTTGTGCAATAGTCCTTGTATATGTCCTCAAGGATTTCAAACCCAGTATTAACCTCATGCCTCTTTCCTCCCTTCTGTGGCCTTTTGTCACCCATTTTCTTCAGCTGAGGAATATGAACAACTGAAGTTTCTGACGAGGTGTGCAACTTTTCTTTGGGGAACACTACAAATGAGTTAAGTTCATGAGAACCTAGTGATTCAGCAGCGGACATTTGTACCTGTGAACAGAGTATAGTTGCGAGGAATTTGAAGAGGTCATATGAGTTCTCATAAGGTTTTTCAAAAAGAATAGGTTTTGAGGAATTTGACCAGATGAGTCTTGAGGAATTTCACTAAGCGTACTTTGTCTTAGGTTCAAGAGTTGTATAGATTGAGAATCCACACAATTGAGGAATCTTGAAAAAAATCATTGCTTAGAGAAACGAATCAAGAGCAGATGACGTGTGAGGTGTTCATGTGTGTGAAGAATTGAAGAATAAACACTTTTGAAGATTTTTAGGAAAACTTGAGAATCAAAACGAGCAGTTAAAAGTAACTTTTAATTACCCGAAGTGAAGAACACGACGAATAGGGAAGAATAGATGTGAAGTTCGTCAGTTCAGATCTTCCACACCCTAACTTGGCAGAGGAAGACGGCTACGGCGGCGGCGGAGTGAAGAAATCCGCAACCGGTGCGAGTACGACGGCGACGAGGTCGAGGCAGTGAAGCTCTTCCTCACCGGCGATGATGAAGTAGCGGCGGCGCTAGGGTTTTGGGAAGATTGAGCGGGAGAGAGAGCGTGAGCAAAGTGAAAGTGAAGTGAGGAAGAGACAGGGGTATTTATAGAGGGAGTGAAAAACTGTTCAACCGAAGAAATCGGACAAACATGCCCCTGGCCTCTTCTCATTCGCTTGACATGTGTCACCCACGTACTGAGAGGTGGCGATCGTGTAGGATCGTGGGCGAATAGATAAGTATTGTCGTGAGAAGCGGAACGGTTTGAGCGGCAAAGCCGAAAATTCAGATAAGATAAGTTAAAAGTTCCGTTTGGAATTTCTTCAGCTGTCAAGGACACTGTGAAGAATTTGAACGAGTTTCAAATAGAACACATATGAGGATTTTGTGAATAGACTGGGTTGAGTTTAGCATAGAGGGGGAAGGGTCCGATCAGATTCACTTAGTAGAACAAATCAACTTGAAGAAATAACAATAAGTGAATGTTGTAGAGGACATAAAACTCATATATATATATATATATTCAAATGAAGAACAACACCGGAAAGAGTGAATACAATGCAAAGTTGAAGAATTTGAAAAACTGAGGAATTTCAAAAACGAAGAAAAACTCAAATTGAAGATTTTCAACTTTGGTTGGTGGCGTAACCCACCGTATAAGAAAGCTGATTTCAGACACCGCGTACAATTGTCGTAGGGCTCTGAGAATCAATTTCTTCATTAATTTCTTCACACTTAAAGTGTTAGTCTTCATTGATTGAAGAAAAACCTTACTTTGTGTGTTGCGCATCTAAGTCATCAAGTCAGCATAAGTGTTAGGAGGTGTGTCCATTTCAGAGAACATTCGAAGATTCTAGGATATTTAGCTCACACCACAACTTGCTAAATCTCTTCTCATCCAAGGGCTTAGTGAAGATATCGGCCAGCTGATCTTCAGTGCTAACGTGGTCGATGGAGATGTCGCCCTTCAACACATGATCACGAAGAAAATGATGACGAATTTGGATGTGCTTGGTCTTCGAGTGCTGAACTGGGTTATGAGCAATCTTGATGGCACTCTCATTCTCACAGTAGAGAGGCACATTCTTCATGTTGACGCCATAGTCCTTGAGTGTTTGCTTCATCCATAGTAGTTTAGCACAACACGATCCAGCAGTAATGTACTCAGCTTCTGCAGTGGAGAGAGATACGCAGTTCTGTTTCTTCAAGGACCAACAGACCAAAGATCGTCCGAGGAAACGACATGTACCAGATGTTGACTTGCGGTCCACGCGATCGCCAGCATAGTCAGAGTCTGAATACCCAATGAGATCAAAAGTGGAGCCCTTGGAATAACATAATCCAAGTGTTGGTGTGTGAGCTAAGTATCGAAGAATATGCTTCACAGCCTTATGGTGTGATTCCTTCGGTGTAGCTTGAAATCGGGCACACATGCAAACACTAAGCATAATATCCGGCCTAGATGCACATAGGTACAATAAAGAACCAATCATGGAGCAGTATACCTTTTGATCGAAGTCTTTACCATTTTCATCAGTGCATAGATGGCCATTTGTGGGCATTGGAATTTTGACCCCTTTGCAATATGGCATGCCGAATTTCCTCAATACGTCCTTGAGGTATTTCTCCTGAGATATGAATATTCCATTGCGCTGTTGACGAATTTGAAGACCTAAAAAGAATTTCAACTCTCCCATCATAGACATTTGATATTCTTCACTCATCATATAGGCAAATTCATCACTATATCATTGGTCAGTACAGCCGAAAATGATATCATCAACATATATTTGGCACAAAAACAATTCACCATCATAAGACTTAGTGAAAAGAGTTGGGTCGAGTGAACCGGGTTTGAAGCCTTTCTTCATGAAGAATTCCTTCGAAGTATCATACCACGCCCGAGGGGCTTGCTTGAGGCCATACAGGGCCTTGTTGAGCTTGAAGACTTTGTCGGGATTCTTTGGATCTTCAAAACCTAGGGGCTGAGCAACATATACTTCTTCCTCAAGCTTACCATTGAGGAATGCACTTTTCACATCCATTTGTTGTAAGATAATATCATGATGGTTAGCATAAGCAAGTAA
Organism: Triticum aestivum; assembly: GCF_018294505.1. Taxonomy (NCBI): domain Eukaryota; kingdom Viridiplantae; phylum Streptophyta; class Magnoliopsida; order Poales; family Poaceae; genus Triticum; species Triticum aestivum. The sequence goes on from NC_057810.1 coordinate 334,289,445, forward strand.
TATGCGAATAGCCTCAAGTCTAGCAACAGGTGCGAAAGTTTCATCGAAGTCAATTCCTTCAACCTGTGTGTAGCCTTGAGCTACAAGTCGTGCCTTATTCCTCACCAGAAGGCCATTTTCATCTTGCTTGTTGCGGTAGATCCACTTTGTGCCAATAATGTTGTGCTTGCGAGGATCTGGACGTTTGACCAGTTCCTAGACGTTGTTGAGCTCGAACTGATGTAATTCTTCTTGCATAGCTTGAATCCACTCAGGCTCCAGAAATGCTTCATCTACCTTAGTGGGCTCTGTGATAGAGACAAACGCAAAGTGCCCACAAAAGTTAGATAAATGTGAAGCTTTTGAGCGTGTGAGAGGACCTGGTGCTTCAGTGTCATTGATGATCTTCTCGATTTGCACTTCGTTTGCAATACGAGGATAAGCGGGTTGTCTTCAAGGAATTTGATCTGCATTTTCTTCAGGAGCATTTTCCTCAGCACCATTTTCTTCAGGTGCGCCATTTCGACGTTCATCACGTTCTGGAATGAATTCTTCAGCAGATTCTTCAGTAGGAGTGACATCCTCAGTAGCTTTGAACTTGATAGAATGCTCAGGTGCTGGTTCATCTATCACAGAAGGTAGGTGCTCTCTTTGCGAGCCATTAGTTTCATCGAACCGCACATCCACAGTCTCAACAACCTTGTGAAGAACGTTGTTGAAGACTTTGTAGGTGTGCGAGTCCTTTCCGTAATCAAGCACGAAACCCTCATGTGCTTTCGGTGCAAACTTAGAATTGTGATGAGGATCTCTAATCCAACATTTAGCACCGAAGACTTTGAAGTAACCTACATTGGGTTTCTTGTCAGTGAGGAGTTCATAGGCAGTCTTCTTGAAGAATTTGTGAAGATATACTATGTTGATGATGTGGCAAGCAGTATCAATTGCCTCACTCCAGAACCGACGAGGCGTCTTGTATTCATCAAGCATAGTGCGAGCCATCTCAACAAGAGTTCTGTTCTTGTGCTCCACGACGCCATTCTGTTGAGGAGTATAAGGAGCAGATAACTCATGAGTAATACCAAGTTCATCAAGATAGTCATCAAGACCGGAATTCTTGAACTCAGTTCCATTGTCACTCCTGATGTGCTTTATCTTCACACCAAAGTTGGTTGAAGCCCTCGAGGAAAATTGTTTGAAGACTTCCTGCACTTCATGTTTGTAAGTGACAATGTGTACCCATGTGTAACGAGAATAATCATCAACAATAACAAAGCCATATAGAGATGCATCATTTGTCATAGCAGAATAATGATTAGGACCGACGAGGTCCACGTGAAGCAATTCAAATGGTCGAGTGGTAGTCATGATAGTCTTCGCTGGATGCTTGGCCTTTGTCATCTTCCCAGCTTCACAGGCTCCACATAAGTGATCCTTGAGGAATTTGACATTCTCAATGCCAATGACATGCTTCTTCTTCGCGAGCGTGTGCAGATTTCCTCATGCCAGCATGACCAAGTCGTCGATGCCATAGCCAGCCTTCTGAAGCTTTTTCAAGTAAGCACACGGCCGGTTGTGGTCCTGTAGAGAAATCAACAATGTACAAGTCTCCTCTCCTAAACCCTTTGAAGACTTTGGAATTGTCAGCTTCCAAGATCACAACACAATGATACTTGCCAAAGACAACAACCATATCAAGATCACAAAGCATTGAGACAGACATGAGGTTGTATCCTAAGGACTCGACAAGCATGATTTTGTCCATGTGTATGTCCTTAGAGATCGCAATCTTACCTAGACCCAATACCTGACTTTTGCCTTTGTCAGCGAAGATGATATGCTTCAGATGTGATGGTGATAAGGGAGCATCCATCAATAGATTCTTGTCACCAGTCATGTGATTTGTACATCCACTATCAAGGACCCACTCATTTGCTTTGGGTTGATCATCCTGCAGATGAATTAGTGCAGCTTACAAACTCATATACTTCATCAGTGAAGAATATGACATCAATATCATCAGGTCAATTTCATCAAGCAATTAGAATAGATAATCAGTATGAGGACGTGAGAAATGAAGGTTCATTTCATCATGATTAGCCAGCGTCCTATCAGGCACTGTTCAGGCCTCCAGCAAATTCTTCAGTCGTTTTGAGCACGACTGGAGAGTTGTCCCTGCAAAAGAGATTAGTTATTTTTTTTCTTCACCACCAACATCTGGAGGGGTGGCAAAGAATTCATCACTGTGCGAGCACCATATGAGAAAGGTGGCATAGACGCGAGTCCACTTCGTTTCACATAAGAGGGGTTAGGGTAAGCATATGAATAAGCAGAGAAATTCTTCGAGGACTTATGAACATAATGATTTGAAGAATAATGCACATATTCATAGCCCTTAGCTCTACCCTACAAAATAGAAGGGTTAGCACGATGATGATCATATGAGGACTTTGATCCTTTTGAGGAATTTGATCCACGTGAGGAATTTGGTCCACTTGAGGACTTGGATCCATATGAAGAATTTGGTTCATATTAAGAATTTGATCTGGAGTTCCTTTTCTTCACAGGTGGTGTCATGAGGACATTCACCTGAAGACTTTCAAGGCAACTTTTGGGAACCTAGATTTTCTTCATAGGGGAACCATTCCTGCAGTTAGTCCCAACATATCTAGCAAATACTTCACCATTCTGATTTTTGAACAGTTTATAGTTAGAGTCAAATGACTCATCAGAAGAATGAGGAGATTCACATGTAAAGCCAGATAAGTTGGATGGATCAACTGGAGGTCCCTTTGCAGCAACCCATGAGGTTTTGGGGTACTACTCAGGCTTCCAATATGTTTCATCAGCATTGAGTTTCCTCTCAAAGGCAATACCCTCTTTCCTAGGGTTTCTGTTGAGGATTTGCTTTTTGAGCACATCACAAAGAGTCTGATGCCCTTTGAGGCTTTTGTACATGCCTGTCATGTACAATTCCTTCAGCCCTGCATCATCAGTAATACTTGCATTGTCCTCAGATGAGGAATTAGTGATAGCAGAGACATATTAAGAATTTGTAACATTAGAAGCATTTGAACATTCAGGTGAAGAATTAGCAGTTTCACGTTCAATGCACTTTAGACATGGAGGAACAAATTGTTCCTGGGTAGCGCTGATTTGTTGAGCAAGTAATGAATCGTGCTCCTTCTGAAGATCTTCATAATCCACTCTCAGCTTTTCAAGATCTTGCTTTCTTTGAAGAGATTCAGAAGAAAGCTTCTCGTGATCAGACAAGAGAGTATTATGCTGATCTTGAAGGGTATCAAACTTGGACTGAAGTCTCCGAAGACTATCAGCCAATGCTTTTGACTGATCCATTTCTTCACCCCAACATATCGTCGCTCTTATTAAGCATGTATTGAACTTTTTCCAAAGCTCTTTGTTGTTTAGTGGCAAGGGAAGCAAGTTTGGCATAGCACGGGCCAAATTCATCACCTGATTCATCATCACTAGATTCGGAAAGGTAGCATTCAGTTACCTTGGCACCCTCTTCCATGAGGCACGGTGAAGAGGATGACGATTCAGGTGCGAAAGTCATCTCTTTGAGAGAATCCTTGTAATCCTCAAACCAAGGATCATGTCGAGTACGATGACCTTCATAGACCTCAGAAAGCCACTCCCAGATTAGCTTCGCATGATTGAGGTGCATGACGTTCCTGAACTGATTTCGGGACAGACAGGAGCAGATGACATCCTTCGCCGTGAGGTTCAGTAGAGTGTACTTGCGAATGTCATCGGCCTCCGCCATCTTGAATAGATCGGTAAGACCAATCTTAGTGACGGTCCATAGTTCGCTGTCCATAGCCATGAGTCGCTTCTTCATCATGGCCTTCCACCGAGGATACTCATGACCGTCAAAGATGGGGCAGGACACGTTCCTCAATCCTGCATTCGACATAACTAAAACTCCAAGCGGTTAAACCAAAATCACACAAAACAAGGGAGTACCTTGCTCTGATACCAATTGAAAGTGCGTTATATCGACTAGAGGGGGGGTGAATAGGCGATTTTTATGAATTCTTCACTGAGGAATTTGCTGGTGAGGAAATTCCTAAGTGAAGAACTACTAGCAGCAGAATAAGTACTCAGAAGTAAACATAACATAATACAAGCATAGTCATCATGACGAGATGAAGACAAGCACAGAGTACAGCAAGCGTAAACACAGGATAACACAAGAAAGAAGATGGACAAACTGAAGAAATTGAACTGAGGAAATGGAGAAAGTCTTCAGTCAAAGTCTTCAAACAGATATGAACAGGCACACAACAACAGACATGAGGAAATGAAAGAGTTGAGGAAATAGAACCAGTAAGCTTGGTGAAGACAATGATTTGGTAGACCAGTTCCAACTGTTGTGTCAGTTGTACATCTGGTTGGAGAGGCTAAGTATTTAAACTCGAGGACACCCAGTCCTGGACACACAGTCCTCACCGTATTCTCCTTGAGCTAAGGTCACACAGACCTCGCCCAATCACTCATGGTAAGTCTTCAGGTGACTTCCGAACCTTCCCAAACTCGGTCACTCGGTGATCCACAATTCCTCTTGGATGCTCTAGACCTTGATGCCTAACCATCTTGAAGAAGCACAGTCTTCAAAGGAAACAAGTGTCGGATCCACGCAGGATCAATCTCTTCAGTGATGCTCAATCACTTTGGGTTTGTAGGTGTTGGGTTTTTGGGTTTTCCTCACTTGATGATTTTCGCTCAAAGTCCTCGATGGATGGGATGCTCTCAATTGACAAGTGTCAGTTTCTCTCGGAGCAGCCAACCAGCTAGTGGTTGAAGCGGGCGGCTATTCATAGCCTAGGGAGCAGCCCGACAAGATAAGACATAAATGCCCTTGTCTGATATAACCGTTAGGTGGGTAGATATTTTGGAACCGCTGGCGCATAGCATAGCAACGGTCGGAATTTTGACTATCAAAATCCTCAGGGCTATCATGTTCCTCATTGTGTAGGCAATTCACACTGGTGAATTCCTAACTCCTCAGTCAGAACAAATGTCTCAGAGACCAGAAGAACTTCGTCTCTGTCACTGAAGAATATGACTGAACTGTATGAGATTTCCAATGGTTTCACTCGAAGGGATTGGTAGGTGTAGGATTTTGAGTTGAGCATCACATGGAAATTTTTCCTTAGTATTTCCTCGACCCCCTTTAACAGTACGGTGTTTCCTATGACTCAGGAAAGAGAAAATGAAACTACGAAAACAAAAGTCTTCACGCTTCATGTTCTTCGAATGATTGCCAAGTCTTCAAGGTCACACCAAGTTCTTCACTTTCAAAGTCTTCAGAAAGTCTTCAGAAATCCAAAGTCTTCAGTTGAAGAACTTCATTTTCAGGGGTCGACTTTCTCTGTAAATATCAAACTCCTCATAGGCTTATAGACATGTGTACACTCACAAACACATCAGTCCCTTAACCTATAAGTCTTCAATACACCAAAATCACTAAGGGACACTAGATGCACTTACAAAACTGCCTTTACAAGTTCATCATATTGGGTATCATTGACATCAAGTTTGTTGGCTGTTACATTGCTCCGTGAGGTTCTTGTGGATATATCGTGTGTGCAATTATATCTGACATGCATGGAAGTCAACTAGTAGTTAGATTTATGTAATGAGTGCACATAGGAGATGACATAAATAGTAGGACTGGGTTAACTAGCAGCAACAGGTTTCAAAAATTAAAGGGAGAACACAAATGAAAGCTAGACAATATGTATCGTTTGTACTCGAGATTAACTAGATGGCACACAAAAGTATTAAAGAACAACATAGGTAATACTAGAAGTGGTATAATACTATAATCACCAACCTGTGAGATAGCATTGGCTGATGGATGATAACTATGGAACAGCGTTACCTAAAGAATAAGTCTCTTAGCTGAACTATGGAACAACGTTAACTCCTAAACAAGACATGTAAGAGATCAGCATGAATATACAATGAAATTTGATAATCTATTTTCCATGCTTAGATGAATAACAAAGCCATAAATGTTCCGCACAAGTAAGATGAGGGTACAACCTATTTGGCCGCCATACATAGGAGTGAGCATCATGTGCTAACCTGTTGATGGCCCTGCAATTATTGTGGCTGTCCATGTCGGGCACGCGCATTCGATGCAGGGAACTATTGAGTGGGTACTATAGCTCCCTTGTTGTGCTTCCCTTGTTGGAGCAGCTCCGGTGAGAAGGAAGATGGTGTGGCTGAAGATGCAGAAAACGCATAATGTTAAGAACGACACATATCTCCGATCTGAAGAAATACCCTAGGAGATCAACAGTAAGGTACGAGAGTGGTCACATGTCTTATGACTGAAGACTAAATTGGGGTCACATGATTTTATTTTATTTTGGTAATGTCCGATCTATGCCGGATGGCTTGATGGTCGTCTTGTTCCTCCTGGCTGACACTGTTTAGAATCTTCCCCAAAGAGGAAGCGACCATTGGCAGTGCAGCCTTCCTTCACTGTCTGTGGCCATGAGAGCTCCGACCAAAACCCCACTTCCCACCCCACCGCACTGTAGTGGTTGCGCCGCCCCCGTCCAATCCATGAAGACTCGCCGTCATCCAGATCTGGCGGCGGCAGTACCTTCAACCCACGCAACTCTAATATAGCCATGTAAGCACTGTGTCCGCGACAAACTTGCACCCCCGCACCCTTACGTTAGCCACCAGCCAACCGGCAGCCTAGGAGCTCCGCCGCCTCGAGGGGTGCTGCTTCCCATTGGCGATTGGCCCAGAATAAAAATTCAGACAACTGATGCCAAAATAAAGAGATTTGAGATGAGTGTATGACCTATCTTGCGGCCCGGTGAAGTAGGCAGCTCTAGCTGCCGAGTCGGTGAGGCAGGCGCGGTTGAAGTGGCTACCGGTGGGAGGAAAGCAGAGATGTTGTGATGGTTGATGGCTACGGCGAAGCACCGGGATCCTGCTAGATGCTTCCAATGTTGGAGCCGCTCTGGCACCGTGCACAATGGCAGGAGTGAATCGGCTGCGGTACGGTTCACGTGGCTGTCACTAACGTAGCTCCGGCAGGACGGAGTAAGAGGCACACGGCCCAGTGCACGACGACAAACGGACAACATCTCCGGCATTTGGGAGGAGGGCGACATTGAATTTGGTGCAGTGTGGGGCGCCATGGAGGAGGGGATGAGGTTTCACACCTGGGGAGAAGGAAGCTTTCGAGGAGAAGGTGATTTGGCGCGTACGAGGTATAAATGGGGAATTGGGAGGGGGAACCATGTCTTACGGACGAATTTGTCTAAAATGTGGGGGGAGTTACAGTTCTGCCATGCCTTTAGGCTTCTGGGCTTGGGTCTGTGTACTGAGGGTCGGGGATAGTAGAGTAAATTTGCTTCTCCTAAATAGTGGGCGAGAGCAATTTTGGGCGAGGAGGGCGTGTTTTGAAATAGTCGGCGCGAGTGATTTTGGGCGAGGAGAGGATGTTTTGATGCCCACATGTCATTTCAGCTGAGGGGAAGGCGCGCTTGGATGAAGTTACGAAGCTACCCTCGATGTACAACGTGCCAATTGATGTGTGTCCCACATAGGCCGGTAATTTTGCGTCTCCCATTTATTTGCTCCGGCGAATTCCACCGAGCAGAGGGTGTTTAGCGGCTCGTTCAAATTTTGGGAGAACAAGCATCCATGTCTAGCTTACCAAGTCGATTGCAATCAAATTTTGAAATATTAGCTTGCGACTTCTTTTTTAGATGGAGAGATGATGCTCGGGGCTGATGTGTTTTTACATGCTTGTTGCAAACGATTTAATATATGACAAATAGTTGACCCACCCAAAAACGGGAATCAAACCCAAAATGAAATAGCTCGATTCAATGAAATAGCTCGTTCACCAGATCAAAATAGTGAATTAAATCGAAAGTTGAACACCTCAATCGAGTAGCATGTTGTACAGTATTATAGTACTTCATGAACATGTTGAAAGTCAAATTAATGAACTTGTTTGATACGCATATCTCCGTTCATGTGTGGATTCCACACAACATGTTCTCCAATTTAATTATTTGAATGCAAGTTTATATCAAAACATGGTTTATATCAGTCTTTGATGCATAAAATGCGACTGCCCCCTCTCCCGGACTCCTGCTCCCTCTCTCGCCGACAATCTTCAATTTTGTCGCACGCATCCAACACACAAACCTTGTTGGTCTCTCTCT